>NC_137101.1:29594022-29774022 GCF_949357685.1 Gobio gobio | reverse complement strand
CTGTACAGCCAAAATATATCAAACATTTTTGTGGGAATTTTGGCTAGTAAAGGGAATAAGAAGGGAAGTCAAATAGTATGTATAGTAAATTAGTGTTTAAGGACTCTTAAGCCTAAAACATGTTCTTTAGGCCAAATATGGACTTCTGTACAGCCAAAACATGTATAAAAATATGGAACTTTTTACTACTAATTGGAATCAGATGGAAAGTCAATGAGTGACTTTTTGACCTTTTGGAAAAAAAAATAGTTCAGTAGTTCAAATATGGACTTCTTGTACAGCCATAATATGTAAAAAAAAAAATATATATACCTTTTGTAGACCTTTTAGCTACTTATTGGAATCAGAAGGGAAGTCAATGAATGACTTTTTGACCTTTGGGACAAAATGTTTTCAGTAGGTCAAATATGGACTTTGTACAGCCATAATATGTAAGAAAAAAAAATCCAAACCTCTTTTAGACATTTAAGCTACTTATTGGAATCAGAAGGGAAGTCAATGAGTGACTTTTTGACCTTTGGGACAAAAATTTGTTCAGTAGGTCAAATATTGACTTTGTACAGCCATAATATGTTTAAAAAAAAAAAAGAAAAAAAGTAACCTTTTGTAGACCTTTTCAGCTACTTATTGGTACCAGAAGGAAAGTCAATGAGTGACTTTTTGACCTTTGGGACAAAAATGTATTCAGTAGGTCAAATATGGACTTTGTACAGCCATAATATGTCAAACATTTTTGTGGGAATTTTGGCTAGTAAAGGGAATAAGAAGGGAAGTCAATGAGTATGTATAGTAAATTAGTGTTTAAGGACTCTTAGGCCTAAAACATGTTCTTTAGGCCAAATATGGACTTCTGCACATTCAAAACATGTATTAAAAAAAAGTGGACCTTTTGACTACTAATTGGAACCAGAAGGGAAGTCAATGAGTGACTTTTTGACCTTTGGAAAAAAAAAATATTCACTAGGTCAAATATGGACTTCTGTACAGCCATAATATGTAAAAAAAAAAAAAAAAAAAAAAAAAATTTAAACCTTTTGTAGACCTTTTAGCTTCTAATTGGAACCACAAGGAAAGTGACTTTTTTACCTTTGGGAAAAATTTTTTTTCAGTAGGTCAAATATGGACTTCTTGTACAGCCATAATATGTAAAAAAAAAAAAAAAAAAAAAAAAGTAACCTTTTGTAGACCTTTTAGCTACTAATTGGAACCAGTAAGAAAGTGACTTTTTTACCTTTGGGAAATTTTTTTTTTCAGTAGGTCAAATATGGATTTCTTGTACAGCCATAATATGTAAAAAAAAAAAAAAAAAAATTTTTTTTAACCTTTTGTAGACCTTTTAGCTACTAATTGGAACCAGTAGGAAAGTCAATGAGTGACTTTTTGACCTTTGGGACAAAAATGTATTCAGCAGGTCAAATATGGACTTCTGTACAGGCATAATATGTAAAAAAAAATAAAAAATAAAAAATTTAAACCTTTTGTAGACCTTTTAGCTACTAATTGGAACCAGTAGGAAAGTGACTTTTTTACCTTTGGGAAAAATTTTTTTCAGCAGGTCAAATATGGACTTCTTGTACAGCCATGATATGTAAATAAAAAAAAAAAAAAAAAAAAATTACCTTTTGTAGACCTTTTGACTACTAATTGGAACCAGAAGGGAAGTCAATGAGTGACTTTTTGACCTTTGGAAAAAAAAATTATTCAGTTGGTCAAATATGGACTTCTGTACAGCCATAATATGTAAAAAAAAAAAAAAAAAAAGTTTAAACCTTTTGTAGACCTTTTAGCTACTAATTGGAACCAGTAGGAAAGTGACTTTTTTACCTTTGGGAAAAAAACATTTTCAGTAGGTCAAATATGGACTTCTTGTACAGCCATAATATGTAAAAAAAAAAAAAAAAAAAAAAAAAAAAAAAATTGTAGACCTTTTAGTTACTAGTTGGAACCAGTAGGAAAGTGACTTTTTTACCTTTGGGAATTTTTTTTTTTCAGTAGGTCAAATATGGACTTCTTGTACAGCCATAATATGTAAAAAAATAAAATAATTTTTTTTTAACCTTTTGTAGACCTTTTAGCTACTTATTGGTACCAGAAGGAAAGTCAATGAGTGACTTTTTGACCTTTGGGACAAAAATGTATTCAGTAGGTCAAATATGGACTTCTGTACAGCCATAATATGTAAAAAAAAATAAAAAAATAAACCTTTTTTTGTAGACCTTTTAGTTACTAGTTAGAACCAGTAGGAAAGTGACTTTTTTACCTTTGGGAAATTGTTTTTTTCAGTAGGTCAAATATGGACTTCTTGCACAGCCATAATATGTAAAAAAAAAAAAAAAAAAAAAAAAAAAAAAAAAAATTATCCTTTTGTAGACCTTTTAGCTACTTATTTGAACCAGAAGGAAAGTCAATGAGTGACTTTTTGACCTTTGGGACAAAAATGTATTCAGTAGGTCAAATATGGACTTCTGTACAGCCATAATATGTAAAAAAAAAAAAAAAAAAATTTTTAAACCTTTTGTAGATCTTTTAGCTACTAATTAGAACCAGTAGGAAAGTTACTTTTTTACCTTTGGGAAAAATTTTTTTTTAGTAGGTCAAATATGGACTTCTTGTACAGCCATAATATGTAATAAAAAATTTTTTTTTAACCTTTTGTAGACCTTTTAGTTACTAGTTGGAACCAGTAGGAAAGTGACTTTTTTACCTTTGGGAAAATTTTTTTTTCAGTAGGTCAAATATGGACTTCTTGTACAGCCATAATATGTAAAAAAAATAAAAATAATAATAAATAACCTTTTTTAGACCTGTAAGCTACTGATTGGAATCAGAAGGGAAGTCAATGAGTGACTTTTTGACCTTTGGGACTAACATTTGTTCAGTAGGTCAAATATGGACTTCTGTACAGCCATAATATGTAAAAAAAAAAAAAAAAATCCAAACCTTTTTTTAGACCTGTAAGCTACTTATTGGTACCAGAAGGAAAGTCAATGAGTGACTTTTTGACCTTTGGAACAAAAATTTATTCAGTAGGTAAAATTTCGACTTCTGTACAGCCAAAATATGTCAAACATTTTTGTGGGAATTTTGGCTAGTAAAGGGAATAAGAAGGGAAGTCAAATAGTATGTATAGTAAATTAGTGTTTAAGGACTCTTAAGCCTAAAACATGTTCTTTAGGCCAAATATGGACTTCTGTACAGCCAAAACATGTATAAAAAATATGGAACTTTTTACTACTAATTGGAATCAGATGGAAAGTCAATGAGTGACTTTTTGACCTTTTGGAAAAAAAATAGTTCAGTAGGTCAAATATGGACTTCTTGTACAGCCATAATATGTAAAAAAAAAAAAAAAAAAAAAAAAAAGTAACCTTTTGTAGACCTTTTAGCTACTAATTGGAACCAGTAGGAAAGTGACTTTTTTACCTCTGGGAATTTTTTTTTTTCAGTAGGTCAAATATGGATTTCTTGTACAGCCATAATATATATTAAAAAAAAAAAAATTACCTTTTGTAGACCTTTTAGCTACTTATTGGTACCAGAAGGAAAGTCAATGAGTGACTTTTTGACCTTTGGGACAAAAATTTATTCAGTAGGTCAAATATGGACTTCTGTACAGCCATAATATGTATAAAAAAATAAAACATTTAAACCTTTTGTAGACCTTTTAGCTACTAATTGGAACCAGTAGGAAAGTGACTTTTTGACCTTTGGGAAAAAAATGTATTCAGTAGGTCAAATATGGACTTCTTGTACAGCCATATTATGTCAAACATTTTTGTGGGAATTTTGGCTAGTAAAGGGAATAAGAAGGGAAGTCAAGGAGTATGTATAGTAAATTAGTGTTTAAGGACTCTTAGGCCTAAAACATGTTCTTTAGGCCAAATATGGACTTCTGTACAGACAAAACATGTATAAAAAAATGTGGACCTTTTGACTACTAATTGGATCCAGAAGGGAAGTCAATGAGTGAGATATTCAGTTGGTCAAATATGGACTTCTGTACAGCCATAATATGTATAAAAAAAATTAAAAAAATAAAAAGTTTAAACCTTTTGTAGACCTTTTAGCTAATAATTGGAACCAGTAGGAAAGTGACTTTTTTACCTTTGGGAAAAAAACATTTTCAGTAGGTCAAATATGGACTTCTTGTACAGCCATAATATGTAAAAAAAAAATTAAAATTAAAATTAAAAAAAAATAAACCTTTTTTTGTAGACCTTTTAGTTACTAGTTGGAACCAGTAGGAAAGTGACTTTTTTACCTTTGGGAATTTTTTTTTTTCAGTAGGTCAAATATGGACTTCTTGTACAGCCATAATATGTAAAAAAAAAAAAAAAAAAAAAAAAATGTAACCTTTTGTAGACCTTTTAGCTACTTATTGGTACCAGAAGGAAAGTCAATGAGTGACTTTTTGACCTTTGGGACAAAAATGTATTCAACAGGTCAAATATGGACATCTTGTACAGCCAAAATATGGAAAAAAAAGAAAAGAAAAAAAAAGTAACCTTTTGTAGACCTTTTAGCTACTAATTGGAACCAGTAGGAAAGTGACTTTTTTACCTTTGGGAAAAAAACATTTTCAGTAGGTCAAATATGGACTTCTTGCACAGCCATAATATGTAAAAAAAATAAAAAATAAAATAAAAAAAAATAAACCTTTTTTTGTAGACCTTTTAGTTACTAGTTGGAACCAGTAGGAAAGTGACTTTTTTACCTTTGGGAAAAAAACATTTTCAGTAGGTCAAATATGGACTTCTTGTACAGCCATAATATGTAAAAAAAATAAAATAAATAAACCTTTTTTTGTAGACCTTTTAGTTACTAGTTGGAACCAGTAGGAAAGTGACTTTTTTACCTTTGGGAAATTGTTTTTTTCAGTAGGTCAAATATGGACTTCTTGCACAGCCATAATATGTAAAAAAAAAAAAAAAAAAAAAAAAAAAAATTATCCTTTTGTAGACCTTTTAGCTACTTATTTGTACCAGAAGGAAAGTCAATGAGTGACTTTTTGACCTTTGGGACAAAAATGTATTCAGTAGGTCAAATATGGACTTCTGTACAGCCATAATATGTAAAAAAAAAAAAAAAAATTTTTTTTAAACCTTTTGTGGATCTTTTAGCTACTAATTAGAACCAGTAGGAAAGTGACTTTTTTACCTTTGGGAAAAATTTTTTTTTAGTAGGTCAAATATGGACTTCTTGTACAGCCATAATATGTAATAAAAAAAAAAATTAAACCTTTTGTAGACCTTTTAGTTACTAGTTGGAACCAGTAGGAAAGTGACTTTTTTACCTTTGGGAAAAATTTTTTTTCAGTAGGTCAAATATGGACTTCTTGTAAAGCCATAATATGTAAAAAAAAAAAAAAATTTTTTTTTAACCTTTTGTAGACCTTTTAGCTACTAAATGGAACCAGTAGGAAAGTCAATGAGTGACTTTTTGACCTTTGGGACAAAAATGTATTCAGCAGGTCAAATATGGACTTCTGTACAGGCATAATATGTAAAAAAAAAAAAAAAAAAAAAAAATTTAAACCTTTTGTAGACCTTTTAGCTACTAATTGTAACCAGTAGGAAAGTGACTTTTTTACCTTTGGGAAAATTTTTTTTTCAGCAGGTCAAATATGGACTTCTTGTACAGCCATGATATGTAAAAAAAAAAAAAAAAAAAAAAATTTACCTTTTGTAGACCTTTTGACTACTAATTGGAACCAGAAGGGAAGTCAATGAGTGACTTTTTGACCTTTGGAAAAAAAAATTATTCAGTTGGTCAAATATGGACTTCTGTACAGCCATAATATGTAAAAAAAAAAAAAAAAGTTTAAACCTTTTGTAGACCTTTTAGCTACTAATTGGAACCAGTAGGAAAGTGACTTTTTTACCTTTGGGAAAAAAACATTTTCAGTAGGTCAAATATGGACTTCTTGTACAGCCATAATATGTAAAAAACAAACAAAAAAAAAAACCTTTTTTTGTAGACCTTTTAGTTACTAGTTGGAACCAGTAGGAAAGTGACTTTTTTACCTTTGGGAAAAAATTTTTTTCAGTAGGTCAAATATGGACTTCTTGTACAGCCATAATATGTAAAAAAAATAAATAAAAAAAGTTTAACCTTTTGTAGACCTTTTAGCTACTTATTGGTACCAGAAGGAAAGTCAATGAGTGACTTTTTGACCTTTGGGACAAAAATGTATTCAGTAGGTCAAATATGGACTTCTGTACAGCCATAATATGTAAAAAAAAATAAAAAAATAAACCTTTTTTTGTAGACCTTTTAGTTACTAGTTGGAACCAGTAGGAAAGTGACTTTTTTACCTTTGGGAAATTGTTTTTTTCAGTAGGTCAAATATGGACTTCTTGCACAGCCATAATATGTAAAAAAAAAAAAAAAAAAAAAAAAAAAAAAATTATCCTTTTGTAGACCTTTTAGCTACTTATTTGTACCAGAAGGAAAGTCAATGAGTGACTTTTTGACCTTTGGGACAAAAATGTATTCAGTAGGTCAAATATGGACTTCTGTACAGCCATAATATGTAAAAATAAATAAATAAATAAACCTTTTTTTGTAGACCTTTTAGTTACTAGTTGGAACCAGTAGGAAAGTGACTTTTTTACCTTTGGGAAATTGTTTTTTTCAGTAGGTCAAATATGGACTTCTTGCACAGCCATAATATGTAAAAAAAAAAAAAAAAAAAAAAAAATTATCCTTTTGTAGACCTTTTAGCTACTTATTTGTACCAGAAGGAAAGTCAATGAGTGACTTTTTGACCTTTGGGACAAAAATGTATTCAGTAGGTCAAATATGGACTTCTGTACAGCCATAATATGTAAAAAAAAAAAAAAAAAAATTTTTTAAACCTTTTGTAGATCTTTTAGCTACTAATTAGAACCAGTAGGAAAGTTACTTTTTTACCTTTGGGAAAAAATTTTTTTTAGTAGGTCAAATATGGACTTCTTGTACAGCCATAATATGTAATAAAATTTTTTTTTTAACCTTTTGTAGACCTTTTAGTTACTAGTTGGAACCAGTAGGAAAGTGACTTTTTTACCTTTGGGAAAATTTTTTTTCAGTAGGTCAAATATGGACTTCTTGTACAGCCATAATATGTAAAAAAAATAATAATAATAATAAATAACCTTTTTTAGACCTGTAAGCTACTGATTGGAATCAGAAGGGAAGTCAATGAGTGACTTTTTGACCTTTGGGACTAACATTTGTTCAGTAGGTCAAATATGGACTTCTGTACAGCCATAATATGTAAAAAAAAAAAAAAAAAAAAAAAAAAAAATCCAAACCTTTTTTTAGACCTGTAAGCTACTTATTGGTACCAGAAGGAAAGTCAATGAGTGACTTTTTGACCTTTGGAACAAAAATTTATTCAGTAGGTCAAATTTGGACTTCTGTACAGCCAAAATATATCAAACATTTTTGTGGGAATTTTGGCTAGTAAAGGGAATAAGAAGGGAAGTCAAATAGTATGTATAGTAAATTAGTGTTTAAGGACTCTTAAGCCTAAAACATGTTCTTTAGGCCAAATATGGACTTCTGTACAGCCAAAACATGTATAAAAATATGGAACTTTTTACTACTAATTGGAATCAGATGGAAAGTCAATGAGTGACTTTTTGACCTTTTGGAAAAAAAAATAGTTCAGTAGTTCAAATATGGACTTCTTGTACAGCCATAATATGTAAAAAAAAAAATATATATACCTTTTGTAGACCTTTTAGCTACTTATTGGAATCAGAAGGGAAGTCAATGAATGACTTTTTGACCTTTGGGACAAAATGTTTTCAGTAGGTCAAATATGGACTTTGTACAGCCATAATATGTAAGAAAAAAAAATCCAAACCTCTTTTAGACATTTAAGCTACTTATTGGAATCAGAAGGGAAGTCAATGAGTGACTTTTTGACCTTTGGGACAAAAATTTGTTCAGTAGGTCAAATATTGACTTTGTACAGCCATAATATGTTTAAAAAAAAAAAAGAAAAAAAGTAACCTTTTGTAGACCTTTTCAGCTACTTATTGGTACCAGAAGGAAAGTCAATGAGTGACTTTTTGACCTTTGGGACAAAAATGTATTCAGTAGGTCAAATATGGACTTTGTACAGCCATAATATGTCAAACATTTTTGTGGGAATTTTGGCTAGTAAAGGGAATAAGAAGGGAAGTCAATGAGTATGTATAGTAAATTAGTGTTTAAGGACTCTTAGGCCTAAAACATGTTCTTTAGGCCAAATATGGACTTCTGCACATTCAAAACATGTATTAAAAAAAAGTGGACCTTTTGACTACTAATTGGAACCAGAAGGGAAGTCAATGAGTGACTTTTTGACCTTTGGAAAAAAAAAATATTCACTAGGTCAAATATGGACTTCTGTACAGCCATAATATGTAAAAAAAAAAAAAAAAAAAAAAAAAAAATTTAAACCTTTTGTAGACCTTTTAGCTTCTAATTGGAACCACAAGGAAAGTGACTTTTTTACCTTTGGGAAATTTTTTTTTTCAGTAGGTCAAATATGGACTTCTTGTACAGCCATAATATGTAAAAAAAAAAAAAAAAAAAAAAAAGTAACCTTTTGTAGACCTTTTAGCTACTAATTGGAACCAGTAAGAAAGTGACTTTTTTACCTTTGGGAAATTTTTTTTTTCAGTAGGTCAAATATGGATTTCTTGTACAGCCATAATATGTAAAAAAAAAAAAAAAAAAATTTTTTTTAACCTTTTGTAGACCTTTTAGCTACTAATTGGAACCAGTAGGAAAGTCAATGAGTGACTTTTTGACCTTTGGGACAAAAATGTATTCAGCAGGTCAAATATGGACTTCTGTACAGGCATAATATGTAAAAAAAAATAAAAAATAAAAAATTTAAACCTTTTGTAGACCTTTTAGCTACTAATTGGAACCAGTAGGAAAGTGACTTTTTTACCTTTGGGAAAAAATTTTTTCAGCAGGTCAAATATGGACTTCTTGTACAGCCATGATATGTAAATAAAAAAAATAAAAAAAAAAAATTACCTTTTGTAGACCTTTTGACTACTAATTGGAACCAGAAGGGAAGTCAATGAGTGACTTTTTGACCTTTGGAAAAAAAAATTATTCAGTTGGTCAAATATGGACTTCTGTACAGCCATAATATGTAAAAAAAAATAAAAAAAAAGTTTAAACCTTTTGTAGACCTTTTAGCTACTAATTGGAACCAGTAGGAAAGTGACTTTTTTACCTTTGGGAAAAAAACATTTTCAGTAGGTCAAATATGGACTTCTTGTACAGCCATAATATGTAAAAAAAAAAAAAAAAAAAAAAAAAAAAAAAAAAAAAAAAAATTGTAGACCTTTTAGTTACTAGTTGGAACCAGTAGGAAAGTGACTTTTTTACCTTTGGGAATTTTTTTTTTTCAGTAGGTCAAATATGGACTTCTTGTACAGCCATAATATGTAAAAAAATAAAATAAATTTTTTTTAACCTTTTGTAGACCTTTTAGCTACTTATTGGTACCAGAAGGAAAGTCAATGAGTGACTTTTTGACCTTTGGGACAAAAATGTATTCAGTAGGTCAAATATGGACTTCTGTACAGCCATAATATGTAAAAAAAAATAAAAAAATAAACCTTTTTTTGTAGACCTTTTAGTTACTAGTTAGAACCAGTAGGAAAGTGACTTTTTTACCTTTGGGAAATTGTTTTTTTCAGTAGGTCAAATATGGACTTCTTGCACAGCCATAATATGTAAAAAAAAAAAAAAAAAAAAAAAAAAAAAAAAAAAATTATCCTTTTGTAGACCTTTTAGCTACTTATTTGAACCAGAAGGAAAGTCAATGAGTGACTTTTTGACCTTTGGGACAAAAATGTATTCAGTAGGTCAAATATGGACTTCTGTACAGCCATAATATGTAAAAAAAAAAAAAAAAAATTTTTAAACCTTTTGTAGATCTTTTAGCTACTAATTAGAACCAGTAGGAAAGTTACTTTTTTACCTTTGGGAAAATTTTTTTTTTAGTAGGTCAAATATGGACTTCTTGTACAGTCATAATATGTAATAAAAAAATTTTTTTTAACCTTTTGTAGACCTTTTAGTTACTAGTTGGAACCAGTAGGAAAGTGACTTTTTTACCTTTGGGAAAATTTTTTTTTCAGTAGGTCAAATATGGACTTCTTGTACAGCCATAATATGTAAAAAAAATAAAAATAATAATAAATAACCTTTTTTAGACCTGTAAGCTACTGATTGGAATCAGAAGGGAAGTCAATGAGTGACTTTTTGACCTTTGGGACTAACATTTGTTCAGTAGGTCAAATATGGACTTCTGTACAGCCATAATATGTAAAAAAAAAAAAAAAAATCCAAACCTTTTTTTAGACCTGTAAGCTACTTATTGGTACCAGAAGGAAAGTCAATGAGTGACTTTTTGACCTTTGGAACAAAAATTTATTCAGTAGGTAAAATTTCGACTTCTGTACAGCCAAAATATGTCAAACATTTTTGTGGGAATTTTGGCTAGTAAAGGGAATAAGAAGGGAAGTCAAATAGTATGTATAGTAAATTAGTGTTTAAGGACTCTTAAGCCTAAAACATGTTCTTTAGGCCAAATATGGACTTCTGTACAGCCAAAACATGTATAAAAAATATGGAACTTTTTACTACTAATTGGAATCAGATGGAAAGTCAATGAGTGACTTTTTGACCTTTTGGAAAAAAAAATAGTTCAGTAGGTCAAATATGGACTTCTTGTACAGCCATAATATGTAAAAAAAAAAAAAAAAAAAAAAAAAAAAAGTAACCTTTTGTAGACCTTTTAGCTACTAATTGGAACCAGTAGGAAAGTGACTTTTTTACCTCTGGGAATTTTTTTTTTTCAGTAGGTCAAATATGGATTTCTTGTACAGCCATAATATATATTAAAAAAAAAAAAAATTACCTTTTGTAGACCTTTTAGCTACTTATTGGTACCAGAAGGAAAGTCAATGAGTGACTTTTTGACCTTTGGGACAAAAATTTATTCAGTAGGTCAAATATGGACTTCTTGTACAGCCATATTATGTCAAACATTTTTGTGGGAATTTTGGCTAGTAAAGGGAATAAGAAGGGAAGTCAAGGAGTATGTATAGTAAATTAGTGTTTAAGGACTCTTAGGCCTAAAACATGTTCTTTAGGCCAAATATGGACTTCTGTACAGACAAAACATGTATAAAAAAATGTGGACCTTTTGACTACTAATTGGATCCAGAAGGGAAGTCAATGAGTGAGATATTCAGTTGGTCAAATATGGACTTCTGTACAGCCATAATATGTATAAAAAAAATTAAAAAAATAAAAAGTTTAAACCTTTTGTAGACCTTTTAGCTAATAATTGGAACCAGTAGGAAAGTGACTTTTTTACCTTTGGGAAAAAAACATTTTCAGTAGGTCAAATATGGACTTCTTGTACAGCCATAATATGTAAAAAAAAAATTAAAATTAAAATTAAAAAAAAATAAACCTTTTTTTGTAGACCTTTTAGTTACTAGTTGGAACCAGTAGGAAAGTGACTTTTTTACCTTTGGGAATTTTTTTTTTTCAGTAGGTCAAATATGGACTTCTTGTACAGCCATAATATGTAAAAAAAAAAAAAAAAAAAAAAAAATGTAACCTTTTGTAGACCTTTTAGCTACTTATTGGTACCAGAAGGAAAGTCAATGAGTGACTTTTTGACCTTTGGGACAAAAATGTATTCAACAGGTCAAATATGGACATCTTGTACAGCCAAAATATGGAAAAAAAAGAAAAGAAAAAAAAAGTAACCTTTTGTAGACCTTTTAGCTACTAATTGGAACCAGTAGGAAAGTGACTTTTTTACCTTTGGGAAAAAAACATTTTCAGTAGGTCAAATATGGACTTCTTGCACAGCCATAATATGTAAAAAAAATAAAAAATAAAATAAAAAAAAATAAACCTTTTTTTGTAGACCTTTTAGTTACTAGTTGGAACCAGTAGGAAAGTGACTTTTTTACCTTTGGGAATTTTTTTTTTTCAGTAGGTCAAATATGGACTTCTTGTACAGCCATAATATGTAAAAAAAAAAAAAAAAAAAAAAAAAAGTTTAAACCTTTTGTAGACCTTTTAGCTAATAATTGGAACCAGTAGGAAAGTGACTTTTTTACCTTTGGGAAAAAAACATTTTCAGTAGGTCAAATATGGACTTCTTGTACAGCCATAATATGTAAAAAAAAAAAAAAAATTTTTTTTTTAAAAAATAAACCTTTTTTTGTAGACCTTTTAGTTACTAGTTGGAACCAGTAGGAAAGTGACTTTTTTACCTTTGGGAATTTTTTTTTTTTCAGTAGGTCAAATATGGACTTCTTGTACAGCCATAATATGTAAAAAAAAAAAAAAAAAAAAAAAATGTAACCTTTTGTAGACCTTTTAGCTACTTATTGGTACCAGAAGGAAAGTCAATGAGTGACTTTTTGACCTTTGGGACAAAAATGTATTCAGCAGGTCAAATATGGACATCTTGTACAGCCAAAATATGGAAAAAAAAGAAAAGAAAAAAAAAGTAACCTTTTGTAGACCTTTTAGCTACTAATTGGAACCAGTAGGAAAGTGACTTTTTTATTTTTGGGAAAAAAACATTTTCAGTAGGTCAAATATGGACTTCTTGCACAGCCATAATATGTAAAAAAAATAAAAAATAAAATAAAAAAAAATAAACCTTTTTTTGTAGACATTTTAGTTACTAGTTGGAACCAGTAGGAAAGTGACTTTTTTACCTTTGGGAAATTTTTTTTTTCAGTAGGTCAAATATGGACTTCTTGTACAGCCATAATATGTAAAAAAAAACAAACAAAAAAAAAAAAACATTTAACCTTTTGTAGATCTTTTAGTTACTAGTTGGAACCAGTAGGAAAGTGACTGTTTTACCTTTGGGAATTTTTTTTTTCAGTAGGTCAAATATGGACTTCTTGTACAGCCATAATATGTAAAAAAAATAATAATAATAATAAATAACCTTTTGTAGACCTTTTAGCTACTTATTGGAACAAGAAGAAAAGTCAATGAGTGACTTTTTGTCCTTTGGAAAAAAAAAATTCATGAGGTCAAATATGGACTTCTTGAACAGCCATAATATGTAAAAAAAAAAAAAATACAAACCTTTTTTAGACCTGTAAGCTACTTATTGGAATCAGAAGGGAAGTCAATGAATTACTTTTTGACCTTTGGGACAAAAATGTTTTCAGTAGGTCAAATATGGACTTTGTACAGCCATAATATGTAAAAAAAAAAGCCAAACCTCTTTTAGACATTTAAGCTACTTATTGGAATCAGAAGGGAAGTCAATGAGTGACTTTTTGACCTTTGGGACAAAAATTTGTTCAGTAGGTCAAATATTGACTTTGTACAGCCATAATATGTTTAAAAAAAAAAAAAAAAAAAAAAAAACCTTTTGTAGACCTTTTCAGCTACTTATTGGTACCAGAAGGAAAGTCAATGAGTGACTTTTTGACCTTTGGGACAAAAATGTATTCAGTAGGTCAAATATGGACTTTGTACAGCCATAATATGTCAAACATTTTTGTGGGAATTTTGGCTAGTAAAGGGAATAAGAAGGGAAGTCAATGAGCATGTATAGTAAATTAGTGTTTAAGGACTCTTAGGCCTAAAACATGTTCTTTAGGCCAAATATGGACTTCTGTACATTCAAAACATGCATTAAAAAAAGTGGACCTTTTGACTATTAATTGGAACCAGAAGGGAAGTCAATGAGTGACTTTTTGACCTTTGGAAAAAAAAAATATTCAGTAGGTCAAATATGGACTTCTGTACAGCCATAATATGTAAAAAAAAAAAAAAAAAAAAAAATTTTTTTTAAATTTAAACCTTTTGTAGACCTTTTAGCTTCTAATTGGAACCAGAAGGAAAGTGACTTTTTTACCTTTGGGAAAAATTTTTTTTCAGTAGGTCAAATATGGACGTCTTGTACAGCCATAATATGTAAAAAAAAAAAAAAAAAAAAAAAAACAAGTAACCTTTTGTAGACCTTTTAGCTACTAATTGGAACCAGTAGGAAAGTGACTTTTTTACCTTTGGGAATTTTTTTTTTTTCAGTAGGTCCAATATGGATTTCTTGTACAGCCATAATATATATATATATATAAAAAAAAATTTGTTTTACCTTTTGTAGACCTTTTAGCTACTTATTGGTACCAGAAGGAAAGTCAATGAGTGATTTTTTGACCTTTGGGACAAAAATGTATTCAGCAGGTCAAATATGGACTTCTGTACAGGCATAATATGTAAAAAAAATTAAAAATAAATTTGTTTAACCTTTTTTAGACCTTTTAGCTACTAATTGGAACCAGTAGGAAAGTGACTTCTTTACCTTTGGGAATTTTTTTTTTCAGTAGGTCAAATATGGACTTATGGACTGCTTATTGGTACCAGAAGGAAAGTCAATGAGTGACTTTTTGACCTTTGGGACAAAAATGTATTCAGCAGGTCAAATATGGACTTCTGTACAGGCATAATATGTAAAAAAAAATAAAAAATAAAAAATTTAAACCTTTTGTAGACCTTTTAGCTACTAATTGGAACCAGTAGGAAAGTGACTTTTTTACCTTTGGGAAAAAATTTTTTTCAGTAGGTCAAATATGGACTTCTTGTACAGCCATAATATGTAAAAAAAAAAAAAAAAAATTTTTACCTTTTGTAGACCTTTTAGCTGCTTATTGGTACCAGAAGGAAGGTCAATGAGTGACTTTTTGACCTTTGGGACAAAAATGTATTCAGTAGGTCAAATATGGACTTCTTGTACAGCCAAAATATGAAAAAAAAAAAAAAAAAAAAAGTAACCTTTTGTAGACCTTTTAGCTACTAATTGGAACCAGTAGGAAAGTGACTTTTTTACCTTTGGGAAAAAAACATTTTCAGTAGGTCAAATATGGACTTCTTGCACAGCCATAATATGTAAAAAAAAAATAATAATAAATAAATAAATAAATAAACCTTTTTTTGTAGACCTTTTAGTTACTAGTTGGAACCAGTAGGAAAGTGACTTTTTTACCTTTGGGAAAAAATTTTTTTCAGTAGGTCAAATATGGACTTCTTGTACAGCCATAATATGTAAAAAAAAAAAAAAAAAATTAACCTTTTGTAGACCTTTTAGCTACTTATTGGTACCAGAAGGAAAGTCAATGAGTGACTTTTTGACCTTTGGGACAAAAATGTATTCAGCAGGTCAAATATGGACTTCTTGTACAGCCAAAATATGAAAAAAAAAAAAAAAAACCTATTGTAGACCTTTTAGCTACTTATTGGAACCAGAAGGAAAGTCAATGAGTGACTTTTGACCTTTGGGAAAAAAAATTGTTCAGATGGTCAAATATGGACTTCTTGTACAGCCATAATATGTAGGAAAAAAAAAATTCCAAACCTTTTTTAGACCTGTAAGCTACTTATTGGAATCAGAAGGGAAGTCAATGAGTGACTTTTTTACCTTTGGGACAAAAATGTATTCAGTAGGTCAAATATGGACTTCTCTACAGCCATAATATGTAAAAAAAAAAAAAAATGTAAACCTTTTGTAGACCTTTTAGCTACTAATTGGAACCAGAAGGAAAGTGACTTTTTTACCTTTGGGAATTTTTTTTTTTCAGTAGGTCAAATATGGTTCCCTTTCACTCGGTCACTACGACGTACGTCGGTAATAACCGACGAATTGGGATCACTTCAGAGAGCCCCTATCAGCTTCGAGAACTTAAGAACAGGCCAATGAACAATTGGCGTGCGAGATTTGCATCTCGCGCTCCGCCCCGCGCCGCGGGTATAAACAGGAAGCGAGAGCACCGCACTGACGTCATTCACTTCGGAGCCGAACCGGCGTTTGAAGTCTACAGACTGCTTCCTGACTATTCAGCGAAGAGATTACCAAGAACAGAGAGAAGAGGATCGTGTGTGTTGGTGTGACGGCGCTTTCCAGCGGGACCGCGAACTCAAGCTGCGAGGAACAACTGCTGTTATCACAGCAAGGGAGCTTGTTGGTATCGGTGGGCGTTCCTTTTGAGTGCAAACACAGGCTGCACTATCCCCTGTGTGTTGCCGCGGTTTCCCTGGGTGCTTCAGCACTCTCTTAAAAGAGCGTTTCCTCACAAAAAGAGCAACACGGGTGTGACACTGCGTCTTTTTCAAGACGTCATTCCACTCGTGCGTTTCTGGATGCGGTTGTTTCCTGTCCTGACGGCCACGAGCCCTCTCGCATAAACATGTTGAGACTGTGTTCGTGGGTGATCCGTGTTCTCTCAGGGGAACGGGATTACGTCGACGCGCTGGTCATCTCGCCTTCCGCGTGAGGGTTTGAGTGTTCAGCGCGCCGTGTGCCGTCTAGCTGCCGAGTGACAGCGCGGGTTGCCACGGCAGCTCAGCGCGCGTCACTCGGCGGCCACGCATGTTGAGACTGTGTTTGTGGGTGGTCTATGCTCTCTAATGAGAGCATAGCCACGTCGGCGCGCTGTTCGTCTTGCCTTTTTCATAAGGGCTTGAGTGTTCAGCGCGCCGTGTGCCGTCTCACGGCCACGCCCACTGTCTCACATGTCTGCTGGTAGCTTACAGATGGGATTGCTGGTCCTAAAAAATAAATAAATTAATAAATTAAATTAAAAAAAAAAAAAAAAGGGACCTAGCGTTTCGTTTGGGGCTCTAGCAGAGGACAGATGTCAATCGCTGCATCGGAGAGAGGGCTGTTATGTGTTGAAAATGAAGATGATGCTGAGGTTCCCACTATAATAGTGGGCGCTCGTGCTGAATCCGATTCATGCTCGACAGCCATGCTTTCCCGGGTGGCTGAGGCATAGTGCAACGCATAAATCGCCTTGCCTGCCCCTTGCCTTTCCCGGATGTGCGTTGGAAGGCTTTTGCATTATGGAACTATTGGTGCCAAAATATGGAACACCAATAGGGCCATAATCTGTATAAAGTTTTCCTCTCTCTCACTACCCTCATCGGTGGGGTGGCAGTGCCACTGGCAGGCCACCTCCGCCCTGCTTAGGGCATGAGGGTAGTTCTCAGCCGAGGTTGAGCTGCGCACAGCGCTGGCCCTTGGCTAGACGATGTCCGGAAACACCATTGACCCGGATTTGGTTCGGGACTGTTCTTCCCCCGGACGAGGGCCGGGTAAAAACTATTAGTAATTCTGTTCCGCCACTGGGGTTAAAAACAGCCAGTGGTACCCAAAAAATATATATATATTAAAAAAGAGAGAAGAACAGTTCCAATATCTCTGGGTCTCGGGAGTTCAGGAATGGCAGCGTGTGACGCTACAAGCCTCGCCGCCCTCATTCCCCTCCCCACAAGAGGGCGAGAATGGCAGTGTGTGACGCTACAAGCCTCGCCACTCTCATTCCCCTCTTCTCAGCGGTGTGTGGACGATAGTGCGCGACGCTATGCCTCGCCGCTGTTGTTCCCCGCTGAGGAAGGAGGTGAGGCAGACCGTGTGCAACGCCACAAAGCCTTGCCACGCTCAGCCCCTCCTTCATTTGGAGAGCGCGCTGGGCGGTGTACAACGCTCCCATGCCTTGTCAGCCTCTGGTGCCTCTCCAAATCGCCAGCAGGGGGTGCCGGCTGTGGGAACGCACTCAAGCGGCCTTCCCACACTCGCGCACCCCCTCAGCGGATGCAGGTCGTGTGTCAGACCCAGACCCCTACACGGACCACTCCCATGTCGTCCTGGGGTCCCTGCATTCCGCCTCGCTGCCCTGCTGCGGGTACGTCTGTGGTACCGATGGCCCCGCTTGTTCGGTCTCTGGGGGCCTGGCTAGCGCTCCCCAGCCCGTCTCGCTGGGTCATCTGTACCATCAGACTCGGCTTGCGATTCAGTTCGCCCGGCGTCCGCCCAGGTTCGGGGGCGTTCACTTCACATCTATTGCGTGGGTGGATGCCCCCGTGCTTCAGGCGGAGATCGCTGTCCTACTGGCGAAGGACGCGATAAAGCCGGTCCCTCCAGCCGATATGAAGTCCGGCTTCTACAGCCCGTACTTCATTGTACCCAAGAAAGGCGGCGGGTTACGGCCAATCTTGGACCTGCCTTACTTGAACCGTTCCCTCCACAGGATGCCGTTCAGAATGTTAACGCAGAAACGCATCTTCAGGTGCGTCCGTCCCCAGGATTGGTTTGCAGCGATCGACCTGAAGGACGCGTACTTTCATGTCTCGATTCTCCCTCGACACAGACCGTTTCTACGCTTTGCTTTCGACGGACGGGCATGTCAGTACAAAGTCCTGCCCTTCGGGCTGTCCCTGTCGCCCCGTGACTTCACGAAAGTCGCGGAGGCGGCCATTGCTCCCATGAGAGAGCGTGGTGTTCGTCTTCTCAACTATCTCGACGACTGGCTGATTCTTGCCCAGTCGCGGGAACAGTTTTGCGAACACAGGGACATGGTGCTTCGGCACCTCAGCCGGTTGGGTCTTCGGGTCAACTGGGAGAAGAGCAAACTCTGTCCCGTACAGAGGATCTCTTTCTCGGGATGGAGATCGACTCGGGCGCCATGACAGCGCGCCTCACCGAGGAGCGCGTCCAGTCGGTGTTGAGCTGCTTGAATACGTTCAAACGCAGTACAGCGGTTCCACTGAAATAATTTCAGAGGCTCCTGGGGCATATGGCAGCAGCAGCCGCAGTAACGCCGCTAGGGCTGCTCCATATGAGACCGCTTCAACACTGGCTACACGACCGAGTCCCGAGATGGGCGTGGCACAGCGGGTTCCTCCGTGTCCAAGTGACGCCGAGATGCCGCCAAAACCTTCAGCCCGTGGTCGGACCGTTCATTTCTACGGGCAGGAGTGCCTCTAGAACAAGTGTCCAGGCATTCTGTTGTCTCCACGGATGCCTCATCCACGGGCTGGGGTGCCACGTACAACGGGCTTGCAGTATCGGGTCTGTGGACGGGGCCCCAACTGCAATGGCATATCAATTGCCTGGAGTTGCTGGCGGTTCGTCTTGCTCTCAGCCACCTCAAAGGGTCGCTCAAAGACAAGCACGTTCTGATCCGGACGGACAGCACTGCGGCCGTTGCGTACATCATCAAACAGGGTGGTCTACGCTCCCGCCGCATGTCCCAACTCGCCCGCCATCTCCTTCTGTGGAGTCCGAAGCATCTGAGGTCCCTTCGTGCCATCCACATTCCGGGCCCGCTCAATCGTGCGGCCGACGAGCTGTCACGGTTGCCCGTGCTGCCCGGGGAGTGGAGACTCCACCCCCAGGTGGTCCAGCTGATTTGGAGTCGCTTGGGGCCGCACAGATTGATCTGTTTGCCGCCCCGACACGACCCACTGCCAGTGGTACTATTCCCTGCCCGGGGGGAACCCTCGGCACGGATGCCCTGGCACACAGCTGGCCCCGGGCTCTGCGCAAATATGCGTTTCCCCCAGTGAGCCTTCTTGCACAGACACTGTGCAAGGTCAGGGAGGACGAGGAGCATCTCCTCTTGGTAGCTCTGTACTGGCCCAACAGGACGTGGTTCCCGGAACTAGTGCTCCTCGTGACAGCACCTCCTTGGCCCATTCCTCTGAGGCAGGACCTTCTGTCTCAGAGACGGGGCACCCTATGGCACCCGCGTCCAGACCTCTGGAAACTCCATGTCTGGTCCCTGGACGGGACGCAGAGGTTCTAGGTGACCTATCGCAAGCGGTAGTCGACACCATCGCTTCCGCCAGAGCCCCCTCTACGAGACGGCTATATGCGTTGAAGTGGAACCTGTTCGTCGACTGGTGCTCTTCTCGCCGAGAAGACCCCCGGAAATGTTCGATCGGATCTGTGCTATCTTTTCTTCAAGACGGGTTGGAGCGAAGGCTGTCTCCCTCCCCCTCAAGGTATATGTTGCCGCTATCGCCGCAAGCCATGACCTCGTTAACGGTGAGTCCTTAGGCAAGCATGATCTGATCGTCAGGTTCCTGAGGGGAGCGAGGAGACTAAATCCTCCTCGCCCTTCCTCTATACCCTCTTGGGACTTGACTCTGGTGCTGACCGCACTGCAGAGGGCGCCCTTCGAGCCTTTACAGTCAGTAGAGCTTAAGATCTTGTCTCTAAAGACAATACTCCTGATTGCATTGGCCTCAGTTAAGAGGGTAGGGGACCTGCAGGCATTTTCGGTCGACGAATCGTGCCTGGAATTCGGGCCGGGTGATTCTCAGGTGACCCTGAGACCCCGGCCTGGATATGTGCCCAAGGTTCCCACTACTCCCTTCCGGGACCAAGTGGTGAGCCTGCAAGCGCTGCCTTCGGAGGAGGCAGACCCAGCCCTAGCTTTGCTCTGTCCCGTCCGTGCTCTCCGGACTTACGTGGACAGAACGCAAAGCTTCAGGACCTCAGAGCAGCTCTTCGTCTGTTACGGAGGACAGCAGAAGGGAAAGGCTGTCTCCAAGCAGAGGATGGCCCACTGGATAGTGGATGCCATCGTCTTGGCGTATGAATCCCAAGACGTGCCCTGCCCGCTCGGGGTTAGAGCTCACTCCACCTGGGGTGTAGCTTCTTCCTGGGCGCTGGCTCGTGGCGCCTCGCTGACAGACATTTGTAGAGCCGCGGGCTGGGCGACACCCAACACGTTCGCTAGATTTTATAGCCTGCGTGTAGAGCCGGTGGCTTCTCGTGTGCTCGCTTCCCATAGTCAGCTTCACTGAAGTGCCCGTTCTAGTGTCGGCTTGCTGCGCCATTCCCTTCCCCTGGAACGGATACGTGCGCTTATTTTCTCCAGTCGAGTTCCCCAGGATAGGCGAACCCTGTTGAGTCCTCCTCACCCCTCGGCAGTCGGATGTTGCGGAGCGTCCGATGCCAGGTCTGGCACTCGTATGCATTGGTGGAACTTGTGTCAGGCTGGGTTCCGTATGTCGTGACCCCTACGGCGGTCCCATACGTGTATTTCCACGGTACAGCTCCCTACGGCGAGCTCGTGTCTTTCCCTTGGCAGAGTTCTCTGCCGTCTCAGTACGGTGTCGTCCCCCGCCTGCATTAGGCCGGGGCCTCCTGTGGGACTCCGTATGTTGTGCTGCCCACGGCCAGCCCATACGTGTTCTCCACATGGTAACTCCCTCCGGGCATGATGTGGCTCCCGCAGCGTCCTTCGGGTACGCTTTCCCAGCGTTATCCAATCAAGTCTGCTGAATGGGTCTTGCGGAACAGCAGTATGACTCTTCTAGCGTGAATCTTCCCGCCCGCTTCAGAACGGGGTCTGAGGGGCTCTCGCTGGGCGCTGGAAGTGGTAGTAACTGTGGCGTTTTCCATAGGGATCCCAATTCGTCGGTTATTACCGACGTACGTCGTAGTGACCGACTGAAAGGGAACGTCTCGGTTACGTATGTAACCCTCGTTCCCTGAAGGAGGGAACGGAGACGTACGTCCCGTCGCCACAGTTCCTTCCATCACTGCTCAAGATTCAAGATTCAAGATTCAAGAGTTTTATTTGTCACATACACAGTTATATACACAATATACAACTGGCAGTGAAATGTAAACAGGTCCGCTCCATGGACAGTGCAAATAACAGTTACAAGAAATTAAAATAGAAATAGAATAAAATTAGAATAAAAAGTATTAACATAAGTAGGATTATAAATAAATCAAGTAAAGATAAAAATTGGAAATAAGATAAAATAAAAATATAAAAAATATGTGGATATGATAAGTGAGATAAACTGTAGACTTAAAAATAAGTGGTTAACATAAAATATATATATATATGTATATATAAAGAAGTATAATGTGCAAGGTTTATTACAGGTTGTTACACAGTAACAATAGGAACGTAAAGTGCAGTGCAATGGCAGTATGTGGATGTTAATGTTTAAACTGGATGTTTATGCGTGTGCGGGGTGAAGTGAAGTCACGTGACTGAGTTCAGGAGTCTGATGGCCTGGGGGAAGAAACTCCTCCTGAGTCTTTCAGTCTTTGCCATCAGGCTACGGAAGCGCTTACCAGATGGCAGCAGGGTGAAGTGAGAGTTTGCAGGGTGATTAATGTCTCTGATGATTTTAGTAGCTCTACCTCTGCAGCGTTTGGTGTAGATGTCCTGCAGAGACGGGAGAGCTGAGCCTGAGATGCGCTCGGATAAGCGCACCACTCTTTGCAGGGCTTTGGAATCGTGACTGGTGCTGTTCCCGTACCACGCTGTGATGCACTGAGTCAGGACACTTTCTATCGCCCCTCGATAGAAAGTTTTCAGGATGGCTGGTGAAACCCTGAATTTCCTCAGCTGGCGCAGGTGGTACAGTCTTTGCCTGGCTTTTTTCACCTGTGTCTGGATGTGTGTAGTCCAGGTCAGATCCTCGGAGATGTTCACACCCAGGTATTTGAAGCTGCTCACTCTCTCTACCGGTGTCCCGCTGATCATGAGAGGGGAGTATGACCGATGCTGTCTCTTCCTGAAGTCCACAATCAGTTCTTTGGTCTTGTTAACATTCAGAGAGAGACAGTTGTCCTGGCACCATGATGTCAGTTGCTCCACTTCGTCCAAGTATGCCGTCTCATTGTTGTTGGAGATGAGACCCAGGACAACAGTATCATCAGCAAACTTGATATGCTTGAATGCTTGGCCGGTCTCTGGTTCGGCTCCTCAGTGAAAAACGTCAGTGCGGTGCTCTCGCTTCCTGTTTATACCCGCGGCGCGGGGCGGAGCGCGAGATGCAAATCTCGCACGCCAATTGTTCATTGGCCTGTTCTTAAGTTCTCGAAGCTGATAGGGGCTCTCTGAAGTGATCCCAATTCGTCGGTTATTACCGACGTACGTCTCCGTTCCCTCCTTCAGGGAACGAGGGTTACATACGTAACCGAGACGACTTCTTGTACAGCCATAATATGTAAAAAAAAAAAAAAAATGTTTACCTTTTGTAGACCTTTTAGCTGCTTATTGGTACCAGAAGGAAAGTCAATGAGTGACTTTTTGACCTTTGGGACAAAAATGTATTCAGAAGGTCAAATATGGACTTCTGTACAGGCATAATATGTAAAAAAAATAAAATAAAAAATTTAAACCTTTTGTAGACCTTTTAGCTACTAATTGGAACCAGTAGGAAAGTGACTTTTTTACCTTTGGGAAATTTTTTTTTTCAGTAGGTCAAATATGGACTTCTTGTACAGCCATAATATGTAAAAAAAAAAAAAAAAATCATTTTTTTTTACCTTTTGTAGACCTTTTAGCTACTTATTGGTACCAGAAGGAAAGTCAATGAGTGACTTTTTGACCTTTGGGACAAGAATGTATTCAGCAGGTCAAATTTGGACTTCTTGTACAGCCAAAATATGGAAAAAAAAGAAAGAAAAAAAAAGTAACCTTTTGTAGACCTTTTAGCTACTAATTGGAACCAGTAGGAAAGTGACTTTTTTACCTTTGGGAAAAAAACATTTTCAGTAGGTCAAATATGGACTTCTTGCACAGCCATAATATGTAAAAAAAATAAAAAATAAATAAATAAATAAATAAATAAACCTTTTTTTGTAGACCTTTTAGTTACTAGTTGGAACCAGTAGGAAAGTGACTTTTTTACCTTTGGGAAATTTTTTTTTTCAGCAGGTCAAATATGGACTTCTTGTACAGCCATAATATGTAAAAAAAAAAAAAAAAACTATTGTAGACCTTTTAGCTACTTATTGGAACCAGAAGGAAAGTCAATGAGTGACTTTTGACCTTTGGGAAAAAAAATTGTTCAGATGGTCAAATATGGACTTCTAGTACAGCCATAATATGTAAAAAAAAAAAAAAAAAAAAAAACCTTTTGTTGACCTTTTAGCTACTTATTGGAACCAGAAGGAAAGTCAATGAGTGACTTTTTGACCTTTGGAAATGTTCAGTAGGTCAATATTGGACTTCTTGTACAGCCATAATATGTAGAAAAAAAAAAAAAATCCAAACCTTTTTTAGACCTGTAAGCTACTTATTGGAATCAGAAGGGAAGTCAATGAGTGACTTTTTGACATTTGGAAAAAAAAAATTCAGTAGGTCAAATATGGACTTCTTGTACAGCCATAATATGTAAAAAAAAAAAAATGTAAACCTTTTGTAGACCTTTTAGCTACTAATTGGAACCAGAAGGAAAGTGACTTTTTTACCTTTGGGAATTTTTTTTTTTCAGTAGGTGAAATATGGACTTCTTGTACAGCCATAATATGTAAAAAAAATGAAAACAATTAACCTTTTGTAGACCTTTTTAGCTACTTATTGGAACAAGAAGGAATGTCAATGAGTGACTTTTTGACCTTTGGAAGAAAAAAAAATTTCAGTAGGTCAAATATGGACTTTTTGTACAGCCATAATATGTAAAAAAACAAAAAACAAAAATACAAACCTTTTTTAGACCTGTAAGCTACTTATTGGAATCAGAAGGGAAGTCAATGAGTGGCTTTTTGACCTTTGGGACAAAAATTTGTTCAGTTGGTCAAATATGGACTTTGTACACCATAATATGTAAAAAAAAAAAAAAAAAAAAAATTAAAGATTTTGTAGACCTTTTAGCTACTAATTGGAACCAGAAGGAAAGTGACTTTTTTACCTTTGGGAAAAATTTTTTTTCAGTAGGTCAAAAATGGACTTCTTGTACAGCCATAATATGTAAAAAAAAAAAAAAAAAATAGTAAACTTTTGTAGACCTTTTAGCTACTAATTGGAACCAGAAGGAAAGTGACTTTTTACCTTTGGGAAAATTTTTTTTTCTGTAGGTCAAATATGGACTTCTTGTACAGCCATAATATGTAAAAAAAAAAAAAAAAAAAAAATTAACCTTTCGTAGACCTTTTAGCTACTTATTGGAACCAGAAGGAAAGTCAATGAGTGACTTTTTGACCTTTGGAAAAAAAAAATTCAGTAGGTCAAATATGGACTTCTTGTACAGCCATAATATGTAAAAAAAAATTTTTTTTTTAACCTTTTGTAGACCTTTTAGCTACTAATTGGAAACTGTAGGAAAGTGACTTTTTTACCTTTGGGAATTTTTTTTTTTCACTAGGTCAAATATGGACTTCTGTACAGCCATAATATGTAAAAAAAAAAAAAAAAAAAAAAAAAATTTTTAAACCTCTTGTAGACCTTTTAGCTACTTATTGGAACCAGAAGGAGAGTCAATGAGTGACTTTTTGACCTTTGGGACAAAAATTTATTCAGTAGGTCAAATATGGACTTCTGTACATCATAATATGTAAAAAAATAAAATAAAATAAAAAAAATAAACCTTTTGTAGACCTTTTAGCTACTTATTGGAACCAGAAGGAAAGTCAATGAGTGACTTTTTGACCTTTGGAAAAAAAAAAAAATCAGTAGGTCAAATATGGACTTCTTGAACAGCCGTAATATGTAAAAAAAAAAAAAAAGTAACCTTTTGTAGACCTTTTAGCTACTAATTGGAACCAGAAGGAAAGTGACTTTTTTACCTTTGGGAAAAAATTTTTTCAGTAGGTCAAATATGGACTTCTTGTACAGCAATAAAATGTAAAAAAATAAAAAATAAAAAAATAAAAAATTAAATTTTGTAGACCTTTTAGCTACTTATTGGAACCAGAAGGAAAGTCAATGAGTGACTTTTTATCCTTTGGAAAAAAAAAAAATTCAGTAGGTCAAATATGGACTTCTTGTACAGCCATAATATGTAAAAAAACAAAAAAACAAAAAACAAAAATACAAACCTTTTTTAGACCTGTAAGCTACATATTGGAATCAGAAGGGAAGTCAATGAGTGACTTTTTGACCTTTGGGACAAAAATTTGTTCAGTTGGTCAAATATGGACTTTGTACAGCCCATAATATGTAAAAAAAAAAAAAAAAAAAAAAAAAAAAAAAAATTTAACATTTTGTAGACCTTTTAGCTACTAATTGGAACCAGAAGGAAAGTGACTTTTTTACCTTTGAGAACATTTTTTTTTCAGTAGGTCAAAAATGGACTTCTTGTACAGCCATAATATGTAAAAAAAAAAAAAAAAAAGTAAACTTTTGTAGACCTTTTAGCTACTAATTGGAACCAGTAGAAAAGTGACTTTTTTACCTTTGGGAATTTTTTTTTTCAGTAGGTCAAATATGGACTTCTGTACAGCCATAATATGTAAAAAAAAAAAAAAATGCAAACCTTTTGTAGACATTTTAGCTACTAATTGGAAACTGTAGGAAAGTAACTTTTTTTACCTTTGGGAAATTTTTTTTTTCAGTAGGTCAAATATGGACTTCTTGTACAGCAATAATATGTAAAAAAAATAAAAAAATAAAAATAAAAATAAATAAATAACCTTTTGTAGACCTTTTAGCTACTTATTGGAATCAGAAGGAAAGTCAATGAGTGACTTTTTGACCTTTGGGAAAAAAATGTGTTCAGTAGGTCAAATATGGACTTCTGTATAGCCATAATATGTAAAAAAAAACAAAAAAAAAAAACAAATATGTAAACCTTTTGTAGACCTTTTAACTACTAATTGGAATCAGAATGGAAGTCAATGAGTATGTATAGTGAATTAATGTGTATGGACTCTTAGTCCAAAAACATGTTCAGTAGGTAAAATCTGGACTCCTTGCACAGCCATAATATGTATAAAAAAAAATTTTTAAAAAAATTTGTAAACCTTTTTTAGACCTTTTAGCTACTATTTGGAACCAGTAGGAAAGTGACTTTTTTACCTTTGGAAAAAAAAATTTTCAGTAGGTCAAATATGGACTTCTTGTACAGCCATAATATGTAAAAAAAAAAAAAAAATAGTAAACTTTTGTTGACCTTTTAGCTACTAATTGGAACCAGAAGGAAAGTGACTTTTTACCTTTGGGAAAAATTTTTTTTCTGTAGGTCAAATATGGACTTCTTGTACAGCCATAATATGTAAAAAAAAAAAAAAAAAAAAAATTAACCTTTCGTAGACCTTTTAGCTACTTATTGGAACCAGAAGGAAAGTCAATGAGTGACTTTTTGACCTTTGGAAAAAAAAAATTCAGTAGGTCAAATATGGACTTCTTGTACAGCCATAATATGTAAAAAAAATTTTTTTTTTAACCTTTTGTAGACCTTTTAGCTACTAATTGGAAACTGTAGGAAAGTGACTTTTTTACCTTTGGGAATTTTTTTTTTTCACTAGGTCAAATATGGACTTCTGTACAGCCATAATATGTAAAAAAAAAAAAAAAAAAAAAAAAATTTTTTAAACCTCTTGTAGACCTTTTAGCTACTTATTGGAACCAGAAGGAGAGTCAATGAGTGACTTTTTGACCTTTGGGACAAAAATTTATTCAGTAGGTCAAATATGGACTTCTGTACATCATAATATGTAAAAAAATAAAATAAAATAAAAAAAATAAACCTTTTGTAGACCTTTTAGCTACTTATTGGAACCAGAAGGAAAGTCAATGAGTGACTTTTTGACCTTTGGAAAAAAAAAAAAATCAGTAGGTCAAATATGGACTTCTTGAACAGCCGTAATATGTAAAAAAAAAAAAAAAGTAACCTTTTGTAGACCTTTTAGCTACTAATTGGAACCAGAAGGAAAGTGACTTTTTTACCTTTGGGAAAATTTTTTTTCAGTAGGTCAAATATGGACTTCTTGTACAGCAATAAAATGTAAAAAAATAAAAAATGCAAACCTTTTGTAGACATTTTAGCTACTAATTGGAAACTGTAGGAAAGTAACTTTTTTTACCTTTGGGAAATTTTTTTTTTCAGTAGGTCAAATATGGACTTCTTGTACAGCAATAATATGTAAAAAAAATAAAAAAATAAAAATAAAAATAAATAAATAACCTTTTGTAGACCTTTTAGCTACTTATTGGAATCAGAAGGAAAGTCAATGAGTGACTTTTTGACCTTTGGGAAAAAAATGTGTTCAGTAGGTCAAATATGGACTTCTGTATAGCCATAATATGTAAAAAAAACAAAAAAAAAAAACAAATATGTAAACCTTTTGTAGACCTTTTAACTACTAATTGGAATCAGAATGGAAGTCAATGAGTATGTATAGTGAATTAATGTGTATGGACTCTTAGTCCAAAAACATGTTCAGTAGGTAAAATCTGGACTCCTTGCACAGCCATAATATGTATAAAAAAAATTTTTTTTAAAAATTTGTAAACCTTTTTTAGACCTTTTAGCTACTATTTGGAACCAGTAGGAAAGTGACTTTTTTACCTTTGGAAAAAAATTTTTTCAGTAGGTCAAATATGGACTTCTTGTACAGCCATAATATGTAAAGAAAAAAAAAAAAAATAGTAAACTTTTGTTGACCTTTTAGCTACTAATTGGAACCAGAAGGAAAGTGACTTTTTACCTTTGGGAAAAATTTTTTTTCTGTAGGTCAAATATGGACTTCTTGTACAGCCATAATATGTAAAAAAAAAAAAAAAAAAAAAATTAACCTTTCGTAGACCTTTTAGCTACTTATTGGAACCAGAAGGAAAGTCAATGAGTGACTTTTTGACCTTTGGAAAAAAAAAATTCAGTAGGTCAAATATGGACTTCTTGTACAGCCATAATATGTAAAAAAAATTTTTTTTTTAACCTTTTGTAGACCTTTTAGCTACTAATTGGAAACTGTAGGAAAGTGACTTTTTTACCTTTGGGAATTTTTTTTTTTCACTAGGTCAAATATGGACTTCTGTACAGCCATAATATGTAAAAAAAAAAAAAAAAAAAAAAAAATTTTTTAAACCTCTTGTAGACCTTTTAGCTACTTATTGGAACCAGAAGGAGAGTCAATGAGTGACTTTTTGACCTTTGGGACAAAAATTTATTCAGTAGGTCAAATATGGACTTCTGTACATCATAATATGTAAAAAAATAAAATAAAATAAAAAAAATAAACCTTTTGTAGACCTTTTAGCTACTTATTGGAACCAGAAGGAAAGTCAATGAGTGACTTTTTGACCTTTGGAAAAAAAAAAAAATCAGTAGGTCAAATATGGACTTCTTGAACAGCCGTAATATGTAAAAAAAAAAAAAAAGTAACCTTTTGTAGACCTTTTAGCTACTAATTGGAACCAGAAGGAAAGTGACTTTTTTACCTTTGGGAAAATTTTTTTTCAGTAGGTCAAATATGGACTTCTTGTACAGCAATAAAATGTAAAAAAATAAAAAATAAAAAAATAAAAAAATAACCTTTTGTAGACCTTTTAGCTACTTATTGGAACCAGAAGGAAAGTCAATGAGTGACTTTTTATCCTTTGGAAAAAAAAAAAATTCAGTAGGTCAAATATGGACTTCTTGTACAGCCATAATATGTAAAAAAACAAAAAAACAAAAAACAAAAATACAAACCTTTTTTAGACCTGTAAGCTACATATTGGAATCAGAAGGGAAGTCAATGAGTGACTTTTTGACCTTTGGGACAAAAATTTGTTCAGTTGGTCAAATATGGACTTTGTACAGCCCATAATATGTAAAAAAAAAAAAAAAAAAAAAAAAAAAAAATTTAACATTTTGTAGACCTTTTAGCTACTAATTGGAACCAGAAGGAAAGTGACTTTTTTACCTTTGAGAACATTTTTTTTTCAGTAGGTCAAAAATGGACTTCTTGTACAGCCATAATATGTAAAAAAAAAAAAAAAAAAGTAAACTTTTGTAGACCTTTTAGCTACTAATTGGAACCAGTAGAAAAGTGACTTTTTTACCTTTGGGAATTTTTTTTTTCAGTAGGTCAAATATGGACTTCTGTACAGCCATAATATGTAAAAAAAAAAAAAAATGCAAACCTTTTGTAGACATTTTAGCTACTAATTGGAAACTGTAGGAAAGTAACTTTTTTTACCTTTGGGAAATTTTTTTTTTCAGTAGGTCAAATATGGACTTCTTGTACAGCAATAATATGTAAAAAAAATAAAAAAATAAAAATAAAAATAAATAAATAACCTTTTGTAGACCTTTTAGCTACTTATTGGAATCAGAAGGAAAGTCAATGAGTGACTTTTTGACCTTTGGGAAAAAAATGTGTTCAGTAGGTCAAATATGGACTTCTGTATAGCCATAATATGTAAAAAAAACAAAAAAAAAAAACTAATATGTAAACCTTTTGTAGACCTTTTAACTACTAATTGGAATCAGAATGGAAGTCAATGAGTATGTATAGTGAATTAATGTGTATGGACTCTTAGTCCAAAAACATGTTCAGTAGGTAAAATCTGGACTCCTTGCACAGCCATAATATGTATAAAAAAAAAAATTTAAAAAAATTTGTAAACCTTTTTTAGACCTTTTAGCTACTATTTGGAACCAGTAGGAAAGTGACTTTTTTACCTTTGGAAAAAAAATTTTTCAGTAGGTCAAATATGGACTTCTTGTACAGCCATAATATGTAAAAAAAAAAAAAAAAAATAGTAAACTTTTGTTGACCTTTTAGCTACTAATTGGAACCAGAAGGAAAGTGACTTTTTACCTTTGGGAAAATTTTTTTTTCTGTAGGTCAAATATGGACTTCTTGTACAGCCATAATATGTAAAAAAAAAAAAAAAAAAAAAATTAACCTTTCGTAGACCTTTTAGCTACTTATTGGAACCAGAAGGAAAGTCAATGAGTGACTTTTTGACCTTTGGAAAAAAAAAATTCAGTAGGTCAAATATGGACTTCTTGTACAGCCATAATATGTAAAAAAAATTTTTTTTTTTAACCTTTTGTAGACCTTTTAGCTACTAATTGGAAACTGTAGGAAAGTGACTTTTTTACCTTTGGGAATTTTTTTTTTTCACTAGGTCAAATATGGACTTCTGTACAGCCATAATATGTAAAAAAAAAAAAAAAAAAAAAAAAATTTTTTAAACCTCTTGTAGACCTTTTAGCTACTTATTGGAACCAGAAGGAGAGTCAATGAGTGACTTTTTGACCTTTGGGACAAAAATTTATTCAGTAGGTCAAATATGGACTTCTGTACATCATAATATGTAAAAAAATAAAATAAAATAAAAAAAATAAACCTTTTGTAGACCTTTTAGCTACTTATTGGAACCAGAAGGAAAGTCAATGAGTGACTTTTTGACCTTTGGAAAAAAAAAAAAATCAGTAGGTCAAATATGGACTTCTTGAACAGCCGTAATATGTAAAAAAAAAAAAAAAGTAACCTTTTGTAGACCTTTTAGCTACTAATTGGAACCAGAAGGAAAGTGACTTTTTTACCTTTGGGAAAAATTTTTTTCAGTAGGTCAAATATGGACTTCTTGTACAGCAATAAAATGTAAAAAAATAAAAAATAAAAAAATAAAAAAATAACCTTTTGTAGACCTTTTAGCTACTTATTGGAACCAGAAGGAAAGTCAATGAGTGACTTTTTATCCTTTGGAAAAAAAAAAAATTCAGTAGGTCAAATATGGACTTCTTGTACAGCCATAATATGTAAAAAAACAAAAAAACAAAAAACAAAAATACAAACCTTTTTTAGACCTGTAAGCTACATATTGGAATCAGAAGGGAAGTCAATGAGTGACTTTTTGACCTTTGGGACAAAAATTTGTTCAGTTGGTCAAATATGGACTTTGTACAGCCCATAATATGTAAAAAAAAAAAAAAAAAAAAAAAAAAAAAAAAAATTTAACATTTTGTAGACCTTTTAGCTACTAATTGGAACCAGAAGGAAAGTGACTTTTTTACCTTTGAGAACATTTTTTTTTCAGTAGGTCAAAAATGGACTTCTTGTACAGCCATAATATGTAAAAAAAAAAAAAAAAAAGTAAACTTTTGTAGACCTTTTAGCTACTAATTGGAACCAGTAGAAAAGTGACTTTTTTACCTTTGGGAATTTTTTTTTTCAGTAGGTCAAATATGGACTTCTGTACAGCCATAATATGTAAAAAAAAAAAAAAATGCAAACCTTTTGTAGACATTTTAGCTACTAATTGGAAACTGTAGGAAAGTAACTTTTTTTACCTTTGGGAAATTTTTTTTTTCAGTAGGTCAAATATGGACTTCTTGTACAGCAATAATATGTAAAAAAAATAAAAAAATAAAAATAAAAATAAATAAATAACCTTTTGTAGACCTTTTAGCTACTTATTGGAATCAGAAGGAAAGTCAATGAGTGACTTTTTGACCTTTGGGAAAAAAATGTGTTCAGTAGGTCAAATATGGACTTCTGTATAGCCATAATATGTAAAAAAAACAAAAAAAAAAAAACAAATATGTAAACCTTTTGTAGACCTTTTAACTACTAATTGGAATCAGAATGGAAGTCAATGAGTATGTATAGTGAATTAATGTGTATGGACTCTTAGTCCAAAAACATGTTCAGTAGGTAAAATCTGGACTCCTTGCACAGCCATAATATGTATAAAAAAAAAAATTTAAAAAAATTTGTAAACCTTTTTTAGACCTTTTAGCTACTATTTGGAAATCCTAAATCTGGACTCCTTGCACAGCCATAATATGTATAAAAAAAAAAATTTAAAAAAATTTGTAAACCTTTTTTAGACCTTTTAGCTACTATTTGGAACCAGTAGGAAAGTGACTTTTTTACCTTTGGAAAAATTTTTTTTCAGTAGGTCAAATATGGACTTCTTGTACAGCCAGAATATGTAAAAAAAAAAAAAAAAAAAAAATACAAACCTTTTTTAGACCTGTAAGCTACTTATTGGAATCAGAAGGGAAGTCAATGAGTGACTTTTTGACCTTTGGGACAAAAATTTGTTCAGTAGGTCAAATATGGACTTTGTACAGCCATAATTTGTGAAAAAAATAAAAAATAAAAAAAAATATTTAACCTTTTAGCTACTTATTGGAACCAGAAGGAAAGTCAATGAGTGACTTTTTGACCATTGGAAAAAAATTTGTTCAGTAGGTCAAATATGGACTTATTGTACAGCCATAATATGTTTAAAAAAAAAAAAAAAAAAAAAAAACCTTTTGTAGACCTTTTCAGCTACTTATTGGTACCAGAAGGAAAGTCAATGAGTGACTTTTTGACCTTTGGGACAAAAATTTATTCAGTAGGTCAAATATGGACTTTGTACAGCCATAATATGTCAAACATTTTTGTGGGAATTTTGGCTAGTAAAGGGAATAAGAAGGGAAGTCAATGAGTATGTATAGTAAATTAGTGTTTAAGGACTCTTAGGCCTAAAACATGTTCTTTAGGCCAAATATGGACTTCTGTACAGACAAAACATGTATAAAAAAATGTGGACCTTTTGACTACTAATTGGATCCAGAAGGGAAGTCAATGAGTGAGATATTCAGTTGGTCAAATATGGACTTCTGTACAGCCATAATATGTATAAAAAAAATAAAAAAAATAAAAAGTTTAAACCTTTTGTAGACCTTTTAGCTAATAATTGGAACCAGTAGGAAAGTGACTTTTTTACCTTTGGGAAAAAAACATTTTCAGTAGGTCAAATATGGACTTCTTGTACAGCCATAATATGTAAAAAAAAATAAAAATAAAAATTAAAAAAAAATAAACCTTTTTTTGTAGACCTTTTAGTTACTAGTTGGAACCAGTAGGAAAGTGACTTTTTTACCTTTGGGAATTTTTTTTTTTTCAGTAGGTCAAATATGGACTTCTTGTACAGCCATAATATGTAAAAAAAAAAAAAAAAAAAAAAAAAATGTAACCTTTTGTAGACCTTTTAGCTACTTATTGGTACCAGAAGGAAAGTCAATGAGTGACTTTTTGACCTTTGGGACAAAAATGTATTCAGCAGGTCAAATATGGACATCTTGTACAGCCAAAATATGGAAAAAAAAGAAAAGAAAAAAAAAGTAACCTTTTGTAGACCTTTTAGCTACTAATTGGAACCAGTAGGAAAGTGACTTTTTTACCTTTGGGAAAAAAACATTTTCAGTAGGTCAAATATGGACTTCTTGCACAGCCATAATATGTAAAAAAAATAAAAAATAAAATAAAAAAAAATAAACCTTTTTTGTAGACCTTTTAGTTACTAGTTGGAACCAGTAGGAAAGTGAGTTTTTTACCTTTGGGAAATTTTTTTTTTCAGTAGGTCAAATATGGACTTCTTGTACAGCCATAATATGTAAAAAAAAAAAAAAAAAAAAAAAAAACATTTAACCTTTTGTAGATCTTTTAGTTACTAGTTGGAACCAGTAGGAAAGTGACTGTTTTACCTTTGGGAATTTTTTTTTTCAGTAGGTCAAATATGGACTTCTTGTACAGCCATAATATGTAAAAAAAAAAAAAATACAAACCTTTTTTAGACCTGTAAGCTACTTATTGGAATCAGAAGGGAAGTCAATCAATTACTTTTTGACCTTTGGGACAAAAATGTTTTCAGTAGGTCAAATATGGACTTTGTACAGCCATAATATGTAAAAAAAAATCCAAACCTCTTTTAGACATTTAAGCTACTTATTGGAATCAGAAGGGAAGTCAATGAGTGACTTTTTGACCTTTGGGACAAAAATTTGTTCAGTAGGTCAAATATTGACTTTGTACAGCCATAATATGTTTAAAAAAAAAAAAAAAAAAAAAAAAACCTTTTGTAGACCTTTTCAGCTACTTATTGGTACCAGAAGGAAAGTCAATGAGTGACTTTTTGACCTTTGGGACAAAAATGTATTCAGTAGGTCAAATATGGACTTTGTACAGCCATAATATGTCAAACATTTTTGTGGGAATTTTGGCTAGTAAAGGGAATAAGAAGGGAAGTCAATGAGCATGTATAGTAAATTAGTGTTTAAGGACTCTTAGGCCTAAAACATGTTCTTTAGGCCAAATATGGACTTCTGTACATTCAAAACATGTATTAAAAAAAGTGGACCTTTTGACTATTAATTGGAACCAGAAGGGAAGTCAATGAGTGACTTTTTGACCTTTGGAAAAAAAAAATATTCAGTAGGTCAAATATGGACTTCTGTACAGCCATAATATGTAAAAAAAAAAAAAAAAAAATTTTTTTTTTAAAAATTTAAACCTTTTGTAGACCTTTTAGCTTCTAATTGGAACCAGAAGGAAAGTGACTTTTTTACCTTTGGGAAATTTTTTTTTTCAGTAGGTCAAATATGGACGTCTTGTACAGCCATAATATGTAAAAAAAAAAAAAAAAAAAAAAAAAAAAGTAACCTTTTGTAGACCTTTTAGCTACTAATTGGAACCAGTAGGAAAGTGACTTTTTTACCTTTGGGAATTTTTTTTTTTTCAGTAGGTCCAATATGGATTTCTTGTACAGCCATAATATATATATATATAAAAAAAAAAAAATTTGTTTTACCTTTTGTAGACCTTTTAGCTACTTATTGGTACCAGAAGGAAAGTCAATGAGTGATTTTTTGACCTTTGGGACAAAAATGTATTCAGCAGGTCAAATATGGACTTCTGTACAGGCATAATATGTAAAAAAAATTAAAAATAATTTTTTTTTACCTTTTTTAGACCTTTTAGCTACTAATTGGAACCAGTAGGAAAGTGACTTCTTTACCTTTGGGATTTTTTTTTTTCAGTAGGTCAAATATGGACTTCTTGTACAGCCATAATATGTAAAAAAAAAAAAAAAAATGTTTACCTTTTGTAGACCTTTTAGCTGCTTATTGGTACCAGAAGGAAAGTCAATGAGTGACTTTTTGACCTTTGGGACAAAAATGTATTCAGCAGGTCAAATATGGACTTCTGTACAGGCATAATATGTAAAAAAAAATAAAAAATAAAAAATTTAAACCTTTTGTAGACCTTTTAGCTACTAATTGGAACCAGTAGGAAAGTGACTTTTTTACCTTTGGGAAAATTTTTTTTTCAGTAGGTCAAATATGGACTTCTTGTACAGCCATAATATGTAAAAAAAAAAAAAAAAATTTTTACCTTTTGTAGACCTTTTAGCTGCTTATTGGTACCAGAAGGAAGGTCAATGAGTGACTTTTTGACCTTTGGGACAAAAATGTATTCAGTAGGTCAAATATGGACTTCTGTACAGGCATAATATGTAAAAAAAATAAAATAAAAAATTTAAACCTTTTGTAGACCTTTTAGCTACTAATTGGAACCAGTAGGAAAGTGACTTTTTTACCTTTGGGAAAAAATTTTTTTCAGTAGGTCAAATATGGACTTCTTGTACAGCCAAAATATGAAAAAAAAAAAAAAAAAAAAAAGTAACCTTTTGTAGACCTTTTAGCTACTAATTGGAACCAGTAGGAAAGTGACTTTTTTACCTTTGGGAAAAAAACATTTTCAGTAGGTCAAATATGGACTTCTTGCACAGCCATAATATGTAAAAAAAATAAATAAAAAAATAAATAAATAAATAAACCTTTTTTTGTAGACCTTTTAGTTACTAGTTGGAACCAGTAGGAAAGTGACTTTTTTACCTTTGGGAATTTTTTTTTTTCAGTAGGTCAAATATGGACTTCTTGTACAGCCATAATATGTAAAAAAAAAAAAAACCCTATTGTAGACCTTTTAGCTACTTATTGGAACCAGAAGGAAAGTCAATGAGTGACTTTTGACCTTTGGGAAAAAAAATTGTTCAGATGGTCAAATATGGACTTCTTGTACAGCCATAATATGTAGAAAAAAAAAAATCCAAACCTTTTTTAGACCTGTAAGCTACTTATTGGAATCAGAAGGGAAGTCAATGAGTGACTTTTTGACCTTTGGGACAAAAATGTATTCAGCAGGTCAAATATTGACTTCTTGTACAGCCAAAATATGAAAAGAAAAAAAAACCCTATTGTAGACCTTTTAGCTACTTATTGGAACCAGAAGGAAAGTCAATGAGTGACTTTTGACCTTTGGGAAAAAAAATTGTTCAGATGGTCAAATATGGACTTCTTGTACAGCCATAATATGTAGAAAAAAAAAAATCCAAACCTTTTTTAGACCTGTAAGCTACTTATTGGAATCAGAAGGGAAGTCAATGAGTGACTTTTTTACCTTTGGGACAAAAATTTATTCAGTAGGTCAAATATGGACTTCTCTACAGCCATAATATGTAAAAAAAAAAAAAAATGTAAACCTTTTGTAGACCTTTTAGCTACTAATTGGAACCAGAAGGAAAGTGACTTTTTTACCTTTGGGAATTTTTTTTTTTCAGTAGGTCAAATATGGACTTCTTGTACAGCCATAATATGTAAAAAAAAAAAAAAATTTTACCTTTTGTAGACCTTTTAGCTGCTTATTGGTACCAGAAGGAAAGTCAATGAGTGACTTTTTGACCTTTGGGACAAAAATGTATTCAGAAGGTCAAATATGGACTTCTGTACAGGCATAATATGTAAAAAAAATAAAATAAAAAATTTAAACCTTTTGTAGACCTTTTAGCTACTAATTGGAACCAGTAGGAAAGTGACTTTTTTACCTTTGGGAAATTTTTTTTTTCAGTAGGTCAAATATGGACTTCTTGTACAGCCATAATATGTAAAAAAAAAAAAAAAAAACATTTTTTTTTACCTTTTGTAGACCTTTTAGCTACTTATTGGTACCAGAAGGAAAGTCAATGAGTGACTTTTTGACCTTTGGGACAAGAATGTATTCAGCAGGTCAAATTTGGACTTCTTGTACAGCCAAAATATGGAAAAAAGAAAAAGAAAAAAAAAGTAACCTTTTGTAGACCTTTTTGCTAATAATTGGAACCAGTAGGAAAGTGACTTTTTTACCTTTGGGAAAAAAACATTTTCAGTAGGTCAAATATGGACTTCTTGCACAGCCATAATATGTAAAAAATAAATAAATAAATAAATAAATAAATAAATAAACCTTTTTTTGTAGACCTTTTAGTTACTAGTTGGAACCAGTAGGAAAGTGACTTTTTTACCTTTGGGAAATTTTTTTTTTCAGTAGGTCAAATATGGACTTCTTGTACAGCCATAATATGTAAAAAAAAAAAAAAAAAAAACTATTGTAGACCTTTTAGCTACTTATTGGAACCAGAAGGAAAGTCAATGAGTGACTTTTGACCTTTGGGAAAAAAAATTGTTCAGATGGTCAAATATGGACTTCTTGTACAGCCATAATATGTAAAAAAAAAAAAAAAAAAAAAAACCTTTTGTTGACCTTTTAGCTACTTATTGGAACCAGAAGGAAAGTCAATGAGTGACTTTTTGACCTTTGGAAATGTTCAGTAGGTCAATATTGGACTTCTTGTACAGCCATAATATGTAGAAAAAAAAAAAAATCCAAACCTTTTTTAGACCTGTAAGCTACTTATTGGAATCAGAAGGGAAGTCAATGAGTGACTTTTTGACCTTTGGAAAAAAAAAATTCAGTAGGTCAAATATGGACTTCTTGTACAGCCATAATATGTAAAAAAAAAAAATGTAAACCTTTTGTAGACCTTTTAGCTACTAATTGGAACCAGAAGGAAAGTGACTTTTTTACCTTTGGGAATTTTTTTTTTTCAGTAGGTGAAATATGGACTTCTTGTACAGCCATAATATGTAAAAAAAATGAAAAAAATTAACCTTTTGTAGACCTTTTTAGCTACTTATTGGAACAAGAAGGAATGTCAATGAGTGACTTTTTGACCTTTGGAAGAAAAAAAAATTTCAGTAGGTCAAATATGGACTTTTTGTACAGCCATAATATGTAAAAAAACAAAAAACAAAAATACAAACCTTTTTTAGACCTGTAAGCTACTTATTGGAATCAGAAGGGAAGTCAATGAGTGGCTTTTTGACCTTTGGGACAAAAATTTGTTCAGTTGGTCAAATATGGACTTCTCTACAGCCATAATATGTAAAAAAAAAAAAAAATGTAAACCTTTTGTTGACCTTTTAGCTACTTATTGGAACCAGAAGGAAAGTCAATGAGTGACTTTTTGACCTTTGGAAATGTTCAGTAGGTCAATATTGGACTTCTTGTACAGCCATAATATGTAGAAAAAAAAAAAAATCCAAACCTTTTTTAGACCTGTAAGCTACTTATTGGAATCAGAAGGGAAGTCAATGAGTGACTTTTTGACCTTTGGAAAAAAAAAATTCAGTAGGTCAAATATGGACTTCTTGTACAGCCATAATATGTAAAAAAAAAAAATGTAAACCTTTTGTAGACCTTTTAGCTACTAATTGGAACCAGAAGGAAAGTGACTTTTTTACCTTTGGGAATTTTTTTTTTTCAGTAGGTGAAATATGGACTTCTTGTACAGCCATAATATGTAAAAAAAATGAAAAAAATTAACCTTTTGTAGACCTTTTTAGCTACTTATTGGAACAAGAAGGAATGTCAATGAGTGACTTTTTGACCTTTGGAAGAAAAAAAAATTTCAGTAGGTCAAATATGGACTTTTTGTACAGCCATAATATGTAAAAAAACAAAAAACAAAAATACAAACCTTTTTTAGACCTGTAAGCTACTTATTGGAATCAGAAGGGAAGTCAATGAGTGGCTTTTTGACCTTTGGGACAAAAATTTGTTCAGTTGGTCAAATATGGACTTTGTACACCATAATATGTAAAAAAAAAAAAAAAAAAAAATTAAAGATTTTGTAGACCTTTTAGCTACTAATTGGAACCAGAAGGAAAGTGACTTTTTTACCTTTGGGAAAATTTTTTTTTCAGTAGGTCAAAAATGGACTTCTTGTACAGCCATAATATGTAAAAAAAAAAAAAAAAAAATAGTAAACTTTTGTAGACCTTTTAGCTACTAATTGGAACCAGAAGGAAAGTGACTTTTTACCTTTGGGAAATTTTTTTTTTCTGTAGGTCAAATATGGACTTCTTGTACAGCCATAATATGTAAAAAAAAAAAAAAAAAAAAAAATTAACCTTTTGTAGACCTTTTAGCTACTTATTGGAACCAGAAGGAAAGTCAATGAGTGACTTTTTGACCTTTGGAAAAAAATTTTTTTCCCAAAGGTCAAATATGGACTTCTTGTACAGCCATAATATGTAAAAAAAAAAATGTTTTTTTAACCTTTTGTAGACCTTTTAGCTACTAATTGGAAACTGTAGGAAAGTGACTTTTTTACCTTTGGGAATTTTTTTTTTCAGTAGGTCAAATATGGACTTCTGTACAGCCATAATATGTAAAAAAAAAAAAAAAAAAAAAAATTTTTTTTAAACCTCTTGTAGACCTTTTAGCTACTTATTGGAACCAGAAGGAGAGTCAATGAGTGACTTTTTGACCTTTGGGACAAAAAATTATTCAGTAGGTCAAATATGGACTTCTGTACATCATAATATGTAAAAAAATAAAATAAAATAAAAAAATAAACCTTTTGTAGACCTTTTAGCTACTTATTGGAACCAGAAGGAAAGTCAATGAGTGACTTTTTGACCTTTGGAAAAAAAAAAAATTCAGTAAGTCAAATATGGACTTCTTGAACAGCCGTAATATGTAAAAAAAAAAAAAAAAGTAACCTTTTGTAGACCTTTTAGCTACTAATTGGAACCAGAAGGAAAGTGACTTTTTTACCTTTGGGAAATTTTTTTTTCAGTAGGTCAAATATGGACTTCTTGTACAGCAATAAAATGTAAAAAAATAAAAAATAAAAAAATAAAAAAATAACCTTTTGTAGACCTTTTAGCTACTTATTGGAACCAGAAGGAAAGTCAATGAGTGACTTTTTGACCTTTGGAAAAAAAAAAATTCAGTAGGTCAAATATGGACTTCTTGTACAGCCATAATATGTAAAAAAACAAAAAAACAAAAAACAAAAATACAAACCTTTTTTAGACCTGTAAGCTACATATTGGAATCAGAAGGGAAGTCAATGAGTGACTTTTTGACCTTTGGGACAAAAATTTGTTCAGTTGGTCAAATATGGACTTTGTACAGCCCATAATATGTAAAAAAAAAATAATAATAATAATTAAACATTTTGTAGACCTTTTAGCTACTAATTGGAACCAGAAGGAAAGTGACTTTTTTACCTTTGAGAAAAATTTTTTTTCAGTAGGTCAAAAATGGACTTCTTGTACAGCCATAATATGTAAAAAAAAAAAAAAATAGTAAACTTTTGTAGACCTTTTAGCTACTAATTGGAACCAGTAGAAAAGTGACTTTTTTACCTTTGGGAATTTTTTTTTTCAGTAGGTACAATATGGACTTCTGTACAGCCATAATATGTAAAAAAAAAAATGCAAACCTTTTGTAGACATTTTAGCTACTAATTGGAAACTGTAGGAAAGTGACTTTTTTTACCTTTGGGGAAAAATTTTTTTCAGTAGGTCAAATATGGACTTCTTGTACAGCCATAATATGTAAAAAAAAAAAAAAAAAAAAAAAAATAAACCTTTTGTAGACCTTTTAGCTACTTATTGGAACCAGAAGGAAAGTCAATGAGTGACTTTTTGACCTTTGGAAAAAAATTTTTCAGTAGGTCAAATATGGACTTCTTGAACAGCCATAATATGTAAAACAAAAAAAAAATTGTAACCTTTTGTAGACCTTTTAGCTACTAATTGGAACCAGAAGGAAAGTGACTTTTTTACCTTTGGGAAAAAAATGTTTTCAGTAGGTCAAATATGGACTTCTTGTACAGCAATAATATGTAAAAAAAAATAAAAAATAAAATAATAAAAATAAAAAATAACCTTTTGTAGACCTTTTAGCTACTTATTGGAACCAGAAGGAAAGTCAATGAGTGACTTTTTGACCTTTGGGAAAAAAATGTGTTCAGTAGGTCAAATATGGACTTCTGTATAGCCATAATATGTAAAAAAAAAAAATAAAAAAAAAATATGTAAACATTTTGTAGACCTTTTAACTACTAATTGGAATCAGAATGGAAGTCAATGAGTATGTATAGTGAATTAATGTGTATGGACTCTTAGTCCAAAAACATGTTCAGTAGGTAAAATCTGGACTCCTTGCACAGCCATAATATGTATAAATAAAATAAAAAATAAAAAATTGTAAACCTTTTTTAGACCTTTTAGCTACTAATTGGAACCAGGAGGGAAATCAATGAGTGACATTTTGACCTTTGGGACAAAAATTTGTTCAGTAGGTCAAATATGGACTTCTTGTTCAGCCATTATATGTAAAAAAAAATAATAATAATAATAATATTTAAAACCTTTTTTAGACCTGTAAGCTACTTATTGGAATCAGAAGGGAAATCAATGAGTGACTTTTTGACCTTTGGGACAAAAATTTGTTCAGTAAGTCAAACATGGACTTCTGTACAGCCATAACATGTAAAAAATAATAAAAGTAAAAAAACATTAAAACCGTTTGTAGACCTTTTCGCTACTACTTGGAAGCAGTAGGAAAGTGACTTTTTTACCTTTGGGATTTTTTTTTTTTCAATAGGTCAAATATGGACTTCTTGTACAGCCATAATATGTAAAAAAAAAAAAAAAAAATGTTTTACCTTTTGTGAACCTTTTAGCTACTTATTGGAACCAGAAGGAAAGTCAATGAGTGACTTTTTGACCTTTGGAAGAAAAAAAATTCAGTAGGTCAAATATGGACTTCTTTTACAGCCAGAATATGTAAAAAAAAAAAAAAAAATACAAACCTTTTTTAGACCTGTAAGCTACTTATTGGAATCAGAAGGGAAGTCAATGAGTGACTTTTTGACCTTTGGGACAAAAATTTGTTCAGTAGGTCAAATATGGACTTTGTACAGCCATAATTTGTGGAAAAAAAAAAAAAAAAAAAAAAAAATTTAACCTTTTAGCTACTTATTGGAACCAGAAGGAAAGTCAATGAGTGACTTTTTGACCTTTGGAAAAAAATTTGTTCAGTAGGTCAAATATGGACTTATTGTACAGCCATAATATGTTTAAAAAAAAAAAAAAAAAAAAAAAAAAAACCTTTTGTAGACCTTTTCAGCTACTTATTGGTACCAGAAGGAAAGTCAATGAGTGACTTTTTGACCTTTGGGACAAAAATGTATTCAGTAGGTCAAATATGGACTTTGTACAGCCATAATATGTCAAACATTTTTGTGGGAATTTTGGCTAGTAAAGGGAATAAGAAGGGAAGTCAATAAGTATGTATAGTAAATTAGTGTTTAAGGACTCTTAGGCCTAAAACATGTTCTTTAGGCCAAATATGGACTTCTGTACATTCAAAACATGTATTAAAAAAAAGTGGACCTTTTGACTATTAATTGGAACCAGAAGGGAAGTGACTTTTTAACCTTTGGGAATTTTTTTTTTCAGTAGGTCAAATATGGACTTCTTGTACAGCCATAATATGTAAAAAAAAAAAAAAAAAAAAAAAAAAAAAGTAACCTTTTGTAGACCTTTTAGCTACTAATTGGAACCAGTAGGAAAGTGACTTTTTTACCTTTGGGAAATTTTTTTTTTCAGTAGGTCAAATATGGATTTCTTGTACAGCCATAATATGTAAAAAAAAAAAAATATTTTACCTTTTGTAGACCTTTTAGCTACTTATTGGTACCAGAAGGAAAGTCAATGAGTGACTTTTTGACCTTTGGGACAAAAATGTATTCAGCAGGTCAAATATGGACTTCTGTACAGGCATAATATGTAAAAAAAATAAAAAATAATTTTTTTTAACCTTTTTTAGACCTTTTAGCTACTAATTGGAACCAGTAGGAAAGTGACTTCTTTACCTTTGGGAATTTTTTTTTTCAGTAGGTCAAATATGGACTTCTTGTACAGCCATAATATGTTAGAAAAAAAAAAAAAAAAAAATTTTGTACACCTTTTAGCTACTATTTGGAACCAGTAGGAAAGTGACTTTTTTACCTTTGGAAAAAAAAAATTCAGTAGGTCAAATATGGACTTCTTGTACAGCCAGAATATGTAAAAAAAAAAAAAAAAAAAAAAAATTCAAACCTTTTTTAGACCTCTAAGCTACTTATTGGAATCAGAAGGGAAGTCAATGAGTGACTTTTTGACCTTTGGGACAAAAATTTGTTCAGTAGGTCAAATATGGACTTTGTACAGCCATAATTTGTGAAAAAAAAAAAAAAAAATTTTTTTTTAACCTTTTAGCTACTTATTGGAACCAGAAGGAAAGTCAATGAGTGACTTTTTGACCTTTGGAAAAAAATGTGTTCAGTAGGTCAAATATGGACTTATTGTACAGCCATAATATGGAAAAAAAATAAAAAATTACAAAAAAATACAAACCTTTTTTAGACCTGTAATCTACTTATTGGAATCAGAAGGGAAGTCAATGAGTGACTTTTTGACCTTTGGGACAAAAATTTGTTCAGTAGGTCAAATATGGACTTTGTACAGCCATAATTTGTAAAAAAAAAAAAAAAAAAAAAAAAAAAAAAAATTAACCTTTTGTAGACCTTTTAGCTACTTATTGGAACCAGAAGGAAAGTCAATGAGTGACTTTTTGACCTTTGGAAAAAAAATTTGTTCAGTAGGTCAAATAAATAATATTGGATTGGCAATTGGATTCAGAAGGAAAGTCAAAGAGTGTGTATGTATAGTAAGTTAGTGTTCAAGGACACTTGGGCAAAAATATGTTCAGTAAGTTAAATATGGACTTCTTGTACAGCCATAATATGTACAAAAATAAAATAAAAAAATAAAATAAATATTACACCTTTTTTAGACCTGTAAGCTACTTGTTGGAAACAGAAGGGAAGTCAATGAGTGACTTTTTGACCTTTGGGGCAAAAATTTGTTCAGTAGGTCAAATATGGACTTTGTACAGCCATAATATGTATAAAAAAAAAAATTAAAAAAAAAATAAAATAAAAAAAAATTAAACATTTTGTAGACCTTTTAGCTACTAATTGGAACCAGAAGGAAAGTGACTTTTTTACCTTTGGGAAAAATTTTTTTTCAGTAGGTCAAAAATGGACTTCTTGTACAGACATAATATGTAGAAAGAAAAAAAAATGGTAAACTTTTGTAGACCTTTTAGCTACTAATTGGAACCAGTAGAAAAGTGACTTTTTCTACCTTTGGGAAAAATTTTTTTTCAGTAGGTCAAATATGGACTTCTTGTACAGCCATAATATGTAAAAAAATGTTTTTACCTTTTGTAGACCTTTTAGCTACTTATTGGAACCAGAAGGAAAGTCAATGAGTGACTTTTTGACCTTTGGAAAAAAAAAATTCAGTAGGTCAAATATGGACTTCTTGTACAGCCATAATATGTAAAAAAAAAAATTTTTTTAACCTTTTTTAGACCTTTTAGCTATTAATTGGAAACTGTAGGAAAGTAACTTTTTTACCTTTGGGATTTTTTTTTTCTTCAGTAGGTCAAAAATGGACTTCTTGTACAGACATAATATGTAGAAAGAAAAAAAAATGGTAAACTTTTGTAGACCTTTTAGCTACTAATTGGAACCAGTAGAAAAGTGACTTTTTTTACCTTTGGGAAAACATTTTTTTCAGTAGGTCAAATATGGACTTCTTGTACAGCCATAATATGTAAAAAAAATTTTTTACCTTTTGTAGACCTTTTAGCTACTTATTGGAACCAGAAGGAAAGTCAATGAGTGACTTTTTGACCTTTGGAAAAAAAAAATTCAGTAGGTCAAATATGGACTTCTTGTACAGCCATAATATGTAAAAAAAAAATGTTTTAACCTTTTTTAGACCTTTTAGCTATTAATTGGAAACTGTAGGAAAGTAACTTTTTTACCTTTGGGATTTTTTTTTCTTCAGTAGGTCAAATATGGACTTCTGTACAGCCATAATATGTAAAAAAAAAAAAAAAAAAAAAAAAAAAATTTTTTTTAAACCTTTTGTAGACATTTTAGCTACTTATTGGAACCAGAAGGAGAGTCAAGGAGTGACTTTTTGACCTTTGGGACAAAAATTTATTCAGTAGGTCAAATATGGACTTCTGTACATCATAATATGTAAAAAAATAAAAATAAAATAAAAAAATAAACCTTTTGTAGACCTTTTAGCTACTTATTGGAACCAGAAGGAAAGTCAATGAGTGACTTTTTGACATTTGGGAAAAAAATGTGTTCAGTAGGTCAAATATGGACTTCTGTATAGCCATAATATGTAAAAAAAAAAAAAAAAAAAAATGTTTTACCTTTTGTGTACCTTTTAGCTACTTATTGGAACCAGAAAGAAAATCAATGAGTGACTTTTTGACCTTTGGAAAAAAAAAATTCAGTAGGTCAAATATGGACTTCTGTACAGCCATAATATGTAAAAAAAAAAAAAAAAAAAAAAAAAAAAATTTTTAAACCTTTTGTAGACATTTTAGCTACTTATTGGAACCAGAAGGAGAGTCAAGGAGTGACTTTTTGACCTTTGGGACAAACATTTATTCAGTAGGTCAAATATGGACAACTGTACATCATAATATGTAAAAAAATAAAAATAAAATAAAAAAATAAACCTTTTGTAGACCTTTTAGCTACTTATTGGAACCAGAAGGAAAGTCAATGAGTGACTTTTTGACCTTTGGGAAAAAAATGTGTTCAGTAGGTCAAATATGGACTTCTGTATAGCCATAATATGTAAAAAAAAAAAAAAAAAAAAAATGTAAACCTTTTGTAGACCTTTTAACTACTAATTGGAATCAGAATGGAAGTCAATGAGTATGTATAGTGAATTAATGTGTATGGACTCTTAGTCCAAAAACATGTTCAGTAGGTCAAATCTGGACTCCTTGCACAGCCATAATATGTATAAAAAAAATAAAAAATAAAAAATTGTAAACCTTTTTTAGACCTTTTAGCTACTAATTAGAACCAGAAGGGAAATCAATGAGTGACATTTTGACCTTTGGGACAAAAATTTGTTCACTAGGTCAAATATGGACTTCTTGTTCAGCCATAACATGTAAAAAAAAAAAAATAATAATAATAATATTTAAAACCTTTTTTAGACCTGTAAGCTACTTATTGGAATCAGAAGGGAAATCAATGAGTGACTTTTTGACCTTTGGGACAAAAATTTGTTCAGTAAGTCAAACATGGACTTCTGTACAGCCATAACATGTAAAAAATAATAATAGTAAAAAAACATTAAAACCGTTTGTAGACCTTTTAGCTACTACTTGGAAGCAGTAGGAAAGTGACTTTTTTACCTTTGGGAAAAATTTTTTTTCAATAGGTCAAATATGGACTTCTTGTACAGCCATAATATGTAAAAAAAAAAAAAAAAAAAAAAATGTTTTACCTTTTGTGTACCTTTTAGCTACTTATTGGAACCAGAAAGAAAGTCAATGAGTGACTTTTTGACCTTTGGAAAAAAAAAAATTCAGTAGGTCAAATATGGACTTCTGTACAGCCATAATTTGTAAAAAAAAAAAAAAAAAAAAAAAAAAAAAAAAAATTTAAACCTTTTGTAGACATTTTAGCTACTTATTGGAACCAGAAGGAGAGTCAAGGAGTGACTTTTTGACCTTTGGGACAAACATTTATTCAGTAGGTCAAATATGGACTTCTGTACATCATAATATGTAAAAAAAATAAAAATAAAATAAAAAAATAAACCTTTTGTAGACCTTTTAGCTACTTATTGGAACCAGAAGGAAAGTCAATGAGTGACTTTTTGACCTTTGGGAAAAAAATGTGTTCAGTAGGTCAAATATGGACTTCTGTATAGCCATAATATGTAAAAAAAATAAAATAAAAAAAAATGTAAACCTTTTGTAGACCTTTTAACTACTAATTGGAATCAGAATGGAAGTCAATGAGTATGTATAGTGAATTAATGTGTATGGACTCTTAGTCCAAAAACATGTTCAGTAGGTCAAATCTGGACTCCTTGCACAGCCATAATATGTATAAAAAAAATAAAAAATAAAAAATTGTAAACCTTTTTTAGACCTTTTAGCTACTAATTGGAACCAGAAGGGAAATCAATGAGTGACATTTTGACCTTTGGGACAAAAATTTGTTCACTAGGTCAAATATGGACTTCTTGTTCAGCCATAACATGTAAAAAAAAAAAAAAATAATAATAATATTTAAAACCTTTTTTAGACCTGTAAGCTACTTATTGGAATCAGAAGGGAAATCAATGAGTGACTTTTTGACCTTTGGGACAAAAATTTGTTCAGTAAGTCAAACATGGACTTTTGTACAGCCATAACATGTAAAAAATAATAATAGTAAAAAAACATTAAAACCGTTTGTAGACCTTTTAGCTACTACTTGGAAGCAGTAGGAAAGTGACTTTTTTACCTTTGGGAAAAATTTTTTTTCAATAGGTCAAATATGGACTTCTTGTACAGCCATAATATGTAAAAAAAAAAAAAAAAAAAAATGTTTTACCTTTTGTGTACCTTTTAGCTACTTATTGGAACCAGAAAGAAAGTCAATGAGTGACTTTTTGACCTTTGGAAAAAGAAAAATTCAGTAGGTCAAATATGGACTTCTTGTACAGCCATAATATGTATAAAAAATAAAAAATAAAAATAATAAAAAAAAACCTTTTGTAGACCTTTTAGCTACTATTTGGAACCAGTAGGAAAGTGACTTTTTTACCTTTGGAAAAAAAATTTTTCAGTAGGTCAAAAATGGACTTCTTGTACAGCCATAATATGTATAATAAAAAAAAAAAATAAAAAAAAAATACAAACCTTTTTTAGACCTGTAAGCTTCTTATTGGAATCAGAAGGGAAGTCAATGAGTGACTTTTTGACCTTTGGGACAAAAATTTGTTCAGTTGGTCAAATATGGACTTTGTACAGCCATAATATGTAAAAAAAAAAAAAAAAAAAAAAAAAAAAAAAAAAAAAAATTAAACCTTTTGTAGACCTTTTAGCTACTAATTGGAACCAGAAGGAAAGTGACTTTTTTACCTTTGGGAAAATTTTTTTTTAGTAGGTCAAAAATGGACTTCTTGTACAGCCATAATATGTAAAAAAAAAAAAAAAAAAAAAAGTAAACTTTTGTAGACCTTTTAGCTACTAATTGGAACCAGTAGAAAAGTGACTTTTTTACCTTTGGGCATTTTTTTTTCAGTAGGTCAAATATAGACTTCTGTACAGCCATAATATGTAAAAAAAAAAAATGCAAACCTTTTGTAGACATTTTAGCTACTAATTGGAACCAGAAGGAAAGTGACTCTTTTACCTTTGGGAAATTTTTTTTTTCAGTAGGTCAAATATGGACTTCTTGTACAGCCATAATATGTAAAAAAAAAAAAAAAAAAAAATTACATTTTGTAGACCTTTTAGCTACTTATTGGAACCAGAAGGAAAGTCAATGAGTGACTTTTTGACCTTGGGAAAAAAAAAAAATCTGTAGGTCAAATATGGACTTCTTGTACAGCCATCATATGTAAAAAAAAAAAGACCTTGTAGACCTTTTAACTACTAATTGGAATCAGAATGGAAGTCAATGAGTATGTATAGTGAATTAATGTGTATGGACTCTTAGTCCAAAAACATGTTCAGTAGGTCAAATTTGGACTCCTTGCACAGCCATAATATGTATAAAAAAAAAAAAAAAATAATAATAATATTTAAAACCTTTTTTAGACCTTTTAGCTACTAATTGGAACCAGAAGGGAAATCAATGAGTGACATTTTGACCTTTGGGACAAAAATTTGTTCACTAGGTCAAATATGGACTTCTTGTTCAGCCATAATATGTAAAAAAAAAAATAATAATAATAATAATATTTAAAACCTTTTTTAGACCTGTAAGCTACTTATTGGAATCAGAAGGGAAGTCAATGAGTGACTTTTTGACCTTTGGGACAAAAATGTGTTCAGTAGGTCAAATATGGACTTTGTACAGCCATAATTTGTAAATAAAATAAAATAAAATAAATAAATAAAAAAAATTTAACCTTTTGTAGACCTTTTAGCTACTTATTGGAACCAGAAGGAAAGTCAATGAGTGACTTTTTGACCTTTGGAAAAAAAAATTATTCAGTAGGTCAAATAAATAATATTGGATTGGCAATTGGATTCAGAAGGAAAGTCAAAGAGTGTGTATGTATAGTAAGTTAGTGTTCAAGGACACTTGGGCAAAAATATGTTCAGTAAGTTAAATATAGACTTCTTGTACAGCCATAATATGTACAAAAATAAAATAAAAAAATAAAATAAATATTACACCTTTTTTAGACCTGTAAGCTACTTGTTGGAAACAGAAGGGAAGTCAATGAGTGACTTTTTGACTTTTGGGACAAAAATTTGTTCAGTAGGTCAAATATGGACTTTGTACAGCCATAATATGTAAAAAAAAAAAAAAAAAAAAAAATTAAACATTTTGTAGACCTTTTAGCTACTAATTGGAACCAGAAGGAAAGTGACTTTTTTACATTTGGGAAAAAAAAAATTTCAGTAGGTCAAAAATGGACTTCTTGTACAGACATAAAATGTAAAAAAAAATAAAAAAAAATTGTAAACTTTTGTAGACCTTTTAGCTACTAATTTGAACCAGTAGAAAAGTGACTTTTTTACCTTTGGGAAAAAAATTTTTTCAGTAGGTCGAATATTGACTTCTGTACAGCCATAATACGTAAAAAAAAAATGCAAACCTTTTGTAGACATTTTAGCTACTAATTGGAACCAGAAGGAAAGTGACTTTTTTACCTTTGGGAAAAAAATTTTTTCAGTAGGTCGAATATGGACTTCTTTACAGCCATAATATGTAAAAAAAAAAAAAATGCAAACCTTTTGTAGACATTTTAGCTACTAATTGGAACCAGAAGGAAAGTGACTTTTTTACCTTTGGGAAAAAATTTTTTTCAGTAGGTCGAATATGGACTTCTGTACAGCCATAATATGTAAAAAAAAAAAAAATGCAAACCTTTTGTAGACATTTTAGCTACTAATTGGAACCAGAAGGAAAGTGACTTTTTTACCTTTGGGAAAAAATTTTTTTCAGTAGGTCAAATATGGACTTCTTGTACAGCCATAATATGTAAAAAAACAAAAAAACAAAAACCAAAAATACAAACCTTTTTTAGACCTGTAAGCTACTTATTGGAACCAGAAGGAAAGTCAATGAGTGACTTTTTGACCTTTGGAAAAAAAAAAAATCTGTAGGTCAAATATGGACTTCTTGTACAGCCATCATATGTAAAAAAAAGACCTTGTAGACCTTTTAACTACTAATTGGAATCAGAATGGAAGTCAATGAGTATGTATAGTGAATTAATGTGTATGGACTCTTAGTCCAAAAACATGTTCAGTAGGTCAAATCTGGACTCCTTGCACAGCCATAATATGTATAAAAAAATTTAAAAAAAAAATTGTAAACCTTTTTTAGACCTTTTAGCTACTAATTGGAACTAGAAGGGAAATCAATGAGTGACATTTTGACCTTTGGGACAAAAATGTGTTCAGTAGGTCAAATATGGACTTCTTGTTCAGCCATAATATGTAAAAAAAAAAAAATAATAATAATAATATTTAAAACCTTTTTTAGACCTGTAAGCTACTTATTGGAATCAGAAGGGAAATCAATGAGTGACTTTTTGACCTTCGGGACAAAAATGTGTTCAGTAAGTCAAACATGGACTTCTGTACAGCCATAACATGTAAAAAATAATAATAGTAAAAAAACATTAAAACCGTTTGTAGACCTTTTAGCTACTACTTGGAAGCAGTAGGAAAGTGACTTTTTTACCTTTGGGAATTTTTTTTTTTCAATAGGTCAAATATGGACTTCTTGTACAGCCATAATATGTAAAAAAAAATGTTTTACCTTTTGTGGACCTTTTAGCTACTTATTGGAACCAGAAGGAAAGTCAATGAGTGACTTTTTGACCTTTGGAAAAAAAAAAATTCAGTAGGTCAAATATGGACTTCTTGTACAGCCATAATATGTGAAAAAAATAAAAAATAAAAAAATATATTTAACCTTTTAGCTACTTATTGGAACCAGAAGGAAAGTCAATGAGTGACTTTTTGACCTTTGGAAAAAAATTTGTTCAGTAGGTCAAATATGGACTTCTTGTACAGCCATTTCGATTGCCTTAATGGAACCTTAAAAATAAATTGGCTAAAATTTTGGATCAAACATAGCAACTCTTTCTGGTATTGTATTCCAAAGACCTTATTCAAGAAAATTGGAGGATTAGAATTTCTTCTTAGAGCGGACTTTAATATTAATAACTTACCTATATCATTGTCAGAGTTTCACAAACAAATACTCTTGTATTGGAAAATGCTATACACACATAACTTCTCACCCCATACATGTGTACTCTGGAACAACAGATATTTTTTGCACCGCAACCGATCTCTGTTCTTTGATGATTGGTATGGGAAAAACATATGGTCCATGTCCGACTTAATGGATACCAATGGACATTTTTTAAATTATGAACAATTTTGCATTAAACATAAATTCAATCCCTCAAAATCAGACTTTTTAAAATTACATAAAGCAATACCCCAAGGTTTTGTCCTTCTAACAAGAAGCATTTTGACATATTATACGATTCAACCACAATTGGCCCCATCAATTCAAGGGATCTATATTCTGGATAAAAAATGCACTAATCACTTTATTAGAAAATGTTTTATTGATTATATTTACCCTAACAGCCAAAATAAAAATAGCATCCTACAAAAATTTGATAAAGTTTCAATCACTAAGCTGAGAACAATGTATCTAACACTCCCTATACCTCCTAAAGTGAAAGAAACACACTTCAAAGTAATGAACAATATTTACCCCTCTAAAGATTTACTGAATTTTCGCTTTGGTATAGTTGATAATGTATGTACATTCTGTGAAAATGATGTTGAAACTACGGACCATGTATTTTTCTCATTTAATGTGTTTCAGACATTTTGGTGTGATATGTATAATTGGGTTAAGCTAAAGATGTCTTCACTCCCAACCTCTTTCTCTAGAGACGACATAACATTTGGATTGATATTACAAAACAAGGGTGATGAGCTTTGTATTAATACAATCGTATGTCTAGCTAAATTTTTCATTCACAAATGTAGAATTGTGAAATTATCTCCCAAATTTGTTTTTTTTTTTAAATGAATTTAAAATGTATATGAAATCTTTGAAAATCTTAAAAGGTCCTAAAGCACAACAAATATTTAATACCCTAAAACACTTCCCAACTGAGGTTAGTAACTGAACAATGACTGAAATCACCTTGTGTCATATTATAATCTTTGTTTTTTTGTTTTTATTTTGGTTTTCTTTCTCTTCCTCATAATTCACCCTTTTTTTATCACGAAGACTGTTTATAATTTCCTGTTTGTATTAAGAGCTGCTCTCTCAGGCTATGTATTTTCTGTATTCTATTCTGAAGAAACGATTTCTATGCAGCCATGTTTGTTTTGTAAATCTTATTTTCAATAAAAAATTTTTTTTTTTTAAATCTTTCTTTTATTTGCCCTTTTCCCTCTCTTTCTCATGATTGTTCCATATTGCATTTGTGCTCTAGTATTAGTACTTCTTTTATGTATGAAAATCTTTCAGATTTATGGCAGTTTTGTTGATTTTATTTGCCAATTTCAATAAAAATACTCTCTGTTGCAGTCACACACGTGTGTGTTTGTGTGTACGTGTGTGTGTATGAGATAGAAAGTTCGCTCTACTTTGTGTTTATGCTCTAGGACCAGACCTTGATATAAATGTGGAAATTTTCAGATTTATACTGGATTTAGTTAATTTTTTTTGACAAATTTTTTACACTTTCCCATTCATTTTCAATGTGGGGTCAATCTGACCCCGAGGGACTTAAACGGTAAAAAATTTTTTACACACCTTTAGAACAACCAAATCAAGCCCAGATTTTTTGTGCATGTTTAGATAGATTATTTAGGAAAAGTCACAGAGTCTCATGGCCCTGAGATGAAGGGAACACTTTTTAAAATGGAGGAAAAGTCCAGTGAGGTCAGCTGGACCCCAAGGGCCGATTAACCCTTAATGAGACCCTGTGACTTCTGTGATATTTGTAGTGCATAAACGTAAACCTTACTTGAGGGACGATTAAGAGTTAAATGCACATCGGAAATGAGTTACTTATTTATGCATTGCAAAGAACAAATGCATAGCTTATATGTTATTCTTCAATGCACAGTGTTAAAACGTAAAAGCAATGTCTTCGATGCACATCCGATTGGTTAAGTTCGTATGCATTGCAATGCAACAAGTGCACAGCTTCTATGTTATTCTTCAATACACAGCGTCAGATCGTGTGTGCAATGCAATGCAATAGCAAATATGTTATCTCTTCAATGCACATCAAAAATTAGTTACATTTATGCATTGCAATGCAACAAGTGCATAGCTTTAATGTTATTCTTCAATGCACAGCGTTAGATCGTGTGTGCAATGCAATAGCAAATTTGTTATCTCTTAAATGCACATCGGAAATGAATAAGTTACTTATGCATTGTAATAAATTGCTTATAAGTAATGCAATGCAAAAGCAATATTATGTCTTATATGCACATCCGATTGATTAAGTTCGTATGCATTGCAATGGACAAGTGCATAGCTTCTATTTTATTCTTCAATGCACAGCGTTAGATTGTGTATGCAATGCATTGATATAGCAAATATGTTATCTCTTAAATGCACATCGAAAATTAGTTACATTTATGCATTGCAATGCAACTAGTGCATAGCTTATATGTTATTCTTCAATGCACAGCGTTAGAACGTGTGTGCAATGCAATGCAATAGCAAATATGTTATCTCTTCAATGCACATCGAAAATTAGTTACATTTATGCATTGCAATTGACAAGTGCATAGCTTCTAAAATATTCTTCAATGTACAGCGTTAGATCGTGTGTGCAATGCAATGCAATAGTAAATATGTTTTCTATTAAATTCACATCGGAAATGAATAACTTACTTATGCATTGTAATAAATTGCTTATATGCAATGCAATGCAAAAGCAATATTATGTCTTATATGCACATCCGATTGAGTTACTTCGTATGCATTGCAATGCAACAAGTGCACAGCTTCTGTTATTCTTCAATACACAGCGTCAGATCGTGTGTGCAATGCAATGCAATAGCAAAAATGTTATCTCTTCAATGCACATCGAAACTTAGTTACATTTATGCATTGGAATGCAACTAGTGAATTGCTTATATGTTATTCTTCAACGCACAGCGTTAGATTGTGTGTGCAATGCAATGCAATAGCAAATGTGTTATCTCTTAAATGCACATCGGAAATGAATAAGTTACTTATGCATTGTAATAAATTGCTTATGAGTAATGCAATGCAAAAGCAATATTATGACTTATATGCACATCCGATTGAGTTAGTTCGTATGCATTGCAATGGACAAGTGCATAGTTTCTGTTATTCTTCAATGCACAGCGTTAGATTGTGTGTGCAATGCAATAGCAAATATGTTATCCCTTCAATGCACATCGAAAATTAGTTACATTTATGCATTGCAATGCAACTAGTGCATAGCTTCAATGTTATTCTTCATTGCACAGCGTTAGAACGTGTGTGCAATGCAATGCAATAGCAAATATGTTTTCTCTTAAATGCACATCGGAAATGAATAACTTATGCATTGTAATAAATTGCTTATATGCAATGAAATGCAAAAGCAATATTATGTCTTATATGCACATCCGATTGAGTCTGTTCGTATGCATTGCAATTGACAAGTGCATAGCTTCTAAAATATTCTTCAATGTACAGCGTTAGATCGTGTGTGCAATGCAATGCAATAGCAAATATGTTTTCTATTAAATAAACCGGAAATGAATAACTTACTAATGCATTGTAATAAATTGCTTATATGCAATGCAATGCAAAAGCAATGTTATGTCTTCAATGCACATCCGATTGGTTAAGTTCGTATGCATTGCAATGCAACAAGTGCACAGCTTCTATGTTATTCTTCAATACACAGCGTCAGATCGTGTGTGCAATGCAATAGCAAATATGTTATCCCTTCAATGCACATCAAAAATTAGTTACATTTATGCATTGCAATGCAACAAGTGCATAGCTTTAATGTTATTCTTCAATGCACAGCGTTAGATCGTGTGTGCAATGCAATAGCAAATTTGTTATCTCTTAAATGCACATCGGAAATGAATAAGTTACTTATGCATTGTAATAAATTGCTTATAAGTAATGCAATGCAAAAACAATATTATGTCTTATATGCACATCCGATTGATTAAGTTCGTATGCATTGCAATGGACAAGTGCATAGCTTCTATTTTATTCTTCAATGCACAGCGTTAGATTGTGTATGCAATGCATTGATATAGCAAATATGTTATCTCTTAAATGCACATCGAAAATTAGTTACATTTATGCATTGCAATGCAACTAGTGCATAGCTTATATGTTATTCTTCAATGCACAGCGTTAGAACGTGTGTGCAATGCAATGCAATAGAAAATATGTTATCTCTTCAATGCACATCGAAAATTAGTTACATTTATGCATTGCAATGCAACTAGAGCATAGCTTCAATGTTATTCTTCATTGCATAGCGTTAGATCGTGTGTGCAATGCAATGCAATAGCAAATATGTTATCTCTTAAATGCACATCGGAAATGAATAACTTACTTTATGCATTGTAATACATTTCTTATATGCAATGCAATGCAAAAGCAATATTATGTCTTATATGCACATCCGATTGAGTTAGTTCGCACGCATTGCAATGCAACACTTGCATAGCTTTAATGTTATTCTTCAATGCACAGCGTTAGCTCGTGTGTGCAATGCAATGCAATAGCAAATATGTTATCTCTTCAATGCACATCGAAAATTTGTTACATTTATGTATTGCAATGCAACTAGTGCATAGCAAATGTGTTATCTCAACAATGCAAATCAAAAATTAGTTACATTTATGCATTGCATTGGACAAGTGCAGAGCATATAATGTTATTCTTCAATGCACAGAAAGTTTGTGCAATGCAATGCAAAAACAATGTTATGTCTTCAATGCACATCCGATTGAGTTAGTCCGTATGCATTGTAATGGACAAGTGCATTGCGTCTGTGTTATTCTTCAATGCACAGCGTTAGATCGTGTGTGCAATGCAATGCAATAGCAAATATGTTATCTCTTAAATGCACATCGGAAATGAATAACTTACTTATGCATTGTAATAAATTGCTTAAAAGTAATGCAATGCAACAGCAATATTATGTCTTATATGCACATCCGATTGAGTTAGTTCGCACGCATTGCAATGCAACACTTGCATAGCTTTAATGTTATTCTTCAATGCACAGCGTTAGATCGTGTGTGCAATGCAATGCAATAGCAAATATGTTATCTCTTCAATGCACATCGAAAATTTATTACATTTATGTATTGCAATGCAACTAGTGCATAGCTTCAATGTTATTCTTCATTGCACAGCGTTTGTGCAATGCAATGCAATAGCAAATATGTTATCTCTTCAATGCACATCGTACATTAGTTACATGTATGCATTGCAATGCAAATAGTGCATTGCTTCTGTGTTATTCTTCAATGCACAGCGTTAGATCGTGTGTGCAATGCAATGCAATAGCAAATATGTTATCTCTTAAATGCACATCGGAAATGAATAACTTACTTATGCATTGTAATAAATTGCTTATATGCAATGAAATACAAAAGCAATATTATGTCTAATATGCACATCCGATTGAGTTTGTTCGTATGCATTGCAATTGACAAGTGCATAGCTTCTAAAATATTCTTCAATGTACAGCGTTAGATCGTGTGTGCAATGCAATGCAATAGTAAATATGTTTTCTATTAAATGCACATCGGAAATGAATAACTTACTTATGCATTGTAATAAATTGCTTAAATGCAATGCAATGCAAAAGCAATGTTATGTCTTCAATGCACATCCGATTGGTTAAGTTCGTATGCATTGCAATGCAACTAGTGCATAGCTTTAATGTTATTCTTCAATGCACAGCGTTAGATCGTGTGTGCAATGCAATGCAATAGTAAATATGTTTTCTATTAAATGCACATCGGAAATGAATAAGTTACTTATGCATTGTAATAAATTGCTTATAAGTAATGCAATGCAAAAGCAATATTATGTCTTATATGCACATCCGATTGAGTTAGTTCGTATGCATTGCAATGGACAAGTGCATAGCTTCTGTTATTCTTCAATGCACAGCGTTAGATTGTGTGTGCAATGCAATAGCAAATATGTTATCCCTTCAATGCACATCGAAAATAAGTTACATTTATGCATTGCAATGCAACTAGTGCATAGCTTCAATGTTATTCTTCATTGCACAGCGTTAGAACGTGTGTGCAATGCAATGCAATAGCAAATATGTTATCTCTTAAATGCACATCGGAAATGAATAACTTATGCATTGTAATAAATTGCTTATATGCAATGAAATGCAAAAGCAATATTATGTCTTATATGCACATCCGATTGAGTGTGTTCGTATGCATTGCAATTGACAAGTGCATAGCTTCTAAAATATTCTTCAATGTACAGCGTTAGATCGTGTGTGCAATGCAATGCAATAGTAAATATGTTTTCTATTAAATGCACATCGGAAATGAATAACTTACTTATGCATTGTAATAAATTGCTTTTATGCAATGCAATGCAAAAGCAATGTTATGTCTTCAATGCACATCCGATTGGTTAAGTTCGTATGCATTGCAATGCAACAAGTGCACAGCTTCTATGTTATTCTTCAATACACAGCGTCAGATCGTGTGTGCAATGCAATGCAATAGCAATTATGTTATCTCTTCAATGCACATCAAAAAATAGTTACATTTATGCATTGCAATGAAACAAGTGCGTAGCTTAAATGTTATTCTTCAATGCACAGCGTTAGATCGTGTGTGCAATGCAATGCAATAGCAAATATGTTATCTCTTAAATGCACATCGGAAATGAATAAGTTACTTATGCATTGTAATAAATTGCTTATAAGTAATGCAATGCAAAAGCAATATTATGTCTTATATGCACATCCGATTGATTAAGTTCGTATGCATTGCAATGGACAAGTGCATAGCTTCTATTTTATTCTTCAATGCACAGCGTTAGATTGTGTATGCAATGCATTGATATAGCAAATATGTTATCTCTTAAATGCACATCGAAAATTAGTTACATTTATGCATTGCAATGCAACTAGTGCATAGCTTCAATGTTATTCTTCATTGCACAGCGTTAGAACGTGTGTGCAATGCAATGCAATAGCAAAAATGTTATCTCTTCAATGCACATCGAAACTTAGTTACATTTATGCATTGGAATGCAACTAGTGAATTGCTTATATGTTATTCTTCAACGCACAGCGTTAGATCGTGTGTGCAATGCAATGCAATAGCAAATATGTTATCTCTTAAATGCACATCGGAAATGAATAACTTACTTTATGCATTGTAATACATTTCTTATATGCAATGCAATGCAAAAGCAATATTATGTCTTATATGCACATCCGATTGAGTTATTTCGCACGCATTGCAATGCAACACTTGCATAGCTTTAATGTTATTTTTCAATGCACAGCGTTAGCTCGTGTGTGCAATGCAATGCAATAGCAAATATGTTATCTCTTCAATGCACATCGACAATTTGTTACATTTATGTATTGCAATGCAACTAGTGCATAGCTTCAATGTTATTCTTCATTGCACAGCGTTATTGCAATGCAACGCAATAGCAAATGTATTATCTCAACAATGCAAATCGAAAATTAGTTACATTTATGCATTGCATTGGACAAGTGCAGAGCATATATGTTATTCTTCAATGCACAGAAAGTTTGTGCAATGCAATGCAAAAACAATGTTATGTCTTCAATGCACATCCGATTGAGTTAGTCCGTATGCATTGTAATGGACAAGTGCATTGCTTCTGTGTTATTCTTCAATGCACAGCGTTAGATCGTGCACTGTAAGCTTATACAGGTTGATTGAACTTAAACAATTTATGGAAACTCGTTGCCCTAAAAAAGTTAATTTTGTCTTGTTGAAAAAACAAAACATTTCCAGTTTAATGTACTTAAGATTTCAACAGCATTTAATTAAAAACTTTTAGTTAATTGAACTAACAAACTAACTTAAATTTTAGGTCACCATGATGCAGATGAGTGTTCGTTTTAGTTGGGCTCTTGCCGCAATGCATGCTGAGACCCATGGGGGAGTTTTGATTGGTGGTACCCAGCATGCACTGCAGCATGAAGCTTTTCATTGTCACCATTGTTGAGATTTATATGCAGATTCTTGATGTCTGCATGTGTTTGAGTAATGCCGTAGATTTAAACCTTTTGAGCACTACATGGTTTTAAAATCTTGAATATTATTCAATTACCATAACAGTGCTGGATCTCGTGTTATAGAATATCATTAATAACATCACGTAAACACAAAATTGATAACACATTACCTCTATAAACAGAACATTTTAGTGTGATTGAGATTAGTGATTCAGCTTCTACATGATGATGTCATCATCATCAATACAGTAAGTCAAAGTCACCTGATCACATTTTCTCTTTGGCTTGTCTTGGCATAACTAAAGTGTTTTTTTAAACACACAGTTAAAGCAGCCAAAGAAAAGAAAAAACTAATGTTAAAGAGCCAAGGGTCAACTAAAACAAACACTTATCTCCATCATGGTCAGACAGAAATAAAGCCAGTCTGGTTAGTGATGTGTGAAGCTGGTAATGCTGTTGGTGGAGTTGTTTAATCCTCCTCTGCTGAGATCTTCAGAGATTTAATGTCTTCTTTTATCTTCTGTTGATTTATTTAGTTATTTCAAAATGAAAACCTTAAACAAAATAAATTGTTTAAATAAAGTCAACAGTATCGTAAAATAATTTTTTGAGTGTAAACACAGCCTAAACTTACATTTTGTTTTACTGGCTAACTGTTATACATCTAATTTATTAGGGATTAATAATGTATTAGCTGTTTGAGACCAAAATGTAAAGTTACAAGGCCTATACTGAAGCAAACGTTGATAAAAATGCGTGCAGCTGCATCCATGCCTGACTTCAGTTCAAAGAGCCAATCAGCATCTTCCTTGTATTGCGTTGTATTGACAACCGACTACTTTACCGGCTTCTTTAAGTACATTTAATCTAAACAATTAAATAGAATGAAAAAATCATGCAAATCGTACAACAAACGAAAAACATTTAGTCATTGAACAAATCTGTTGGAGTATATGTTTATTGTACCTAAATAATTTGAATTAAAACAATTTCAGGGATAACAGTGTGTGTGCAATGCAATGCAATAGCAACTATGTTATCTCTTAAATGCACATCGGAAATGAATAACTTACTTATGCATTGTAATAAATTGCTTAAAAGTAATGCAATGCAAAAGCAATATTATGTCTTATATGCACATCCGATTGAGTTAGTTCGCACGCATTGCAATGCAACACTTGCATAGCTTTAATGTTATTCTTCAATGCACAGCGTTAGCTTGTGTGTGCAATGCAATGCAATAGCAAATATGTTATCTCTTCAATGCACATCGAAAATTTGTTACATTTATGTATTGCAATGCAACTAGTGCATAGCTTCAATGTTATTCTTCATTGCACAGCGTTTGTGCAATGCAATGCAATAGCAAATGTGTTATCTCTTCAATGCACATCAAAAATTAGTTACATTTATGCATTGCTGCAACAAGTGCATTGCTTCAATGTTATTCTTCATTGCACAGCGTTAGATCGTGTGTGCAATGCAATGCAATAGCAAATATGTTATCTCTTCAATGCACATCGAAAATGTGTTACATTTATGTATTGCAATGCAACTAGTGCATTGCTTCAATGTTATTCTTCATTGCACAGCGTTTGTGCAATGCAATGCAATAGCAAATGTGTTATCTCAACAATGCAAATCGAAAATTAGTTACATTTATGCATTACAATGCAACTAGTGCAGAGCTTATATGTTATTTTTCAATGCACAGAAGGTTTGTGCAATGCAATGCAAAACAATGTTATGTCTTCAATGCACATCCGATTGAGTTAGTTCGTATGCATTGCAATGGACAAGTGCATAGCTTCTGTTATTCTTCAATGCACAGCGTTAGAACGTTTGTGCAATGCAATGCAAAAGCATTGTCTTCAATGCACATTCGATTGAGTTAGTTCGTATACTTTGCAATGCAACAAGTGCATAGCTTCTATGTTATTCTTCAATGCACAGCGTTAGATTGTGTGTGCAATGCAATGCAATAGCAAATATGTTTTCTCTTCAATGCACATCGAAAATTAGTTACATTTATGCATTGCATTGGACAAGTTCTTCAATGTTATTCTTCAATGCACAGAAGGTTTGTGCGATGCAATGCAAAAACAATGTTATGTCTTCAATGCACATCCGATTGAGTTAGTTTGTATGCATTGCAATGCAACAAGTGCATAGCTTCTAAGTTATTCTTCAATGTACAGCTTTAGATCGTATGTGCAATGCAATGCAATAGCAAATATGTTATCTCTTCAATGCACATCGAAAATTAGTTACATTTATGCATTGCAATGCAACAAGTGCATAGCTTATATGTTATTCTTCAATGCAGAGTTAGATCGTGTGTGCAATGCAATGCAACAGCATTGTTATTTATTCTACAACGCTTGCGCAAAACAATGTAATAGCAATGTTATCTCTTCAAAGCACATCCGATTGAGTTAGTTCGTATGCATTGCAATGAAACAAGTGCTCATTTGTTATTCTTTAATGCCCAGCGTTCAATCGTGTGTACAACTAAATGCTATAGCAAATATAGCCGCGTTTCCACCGAAATTACCCGGAACTATTTGTACTAGGAACTTTTTTCCCAGGAACTTTTTCTCCCCCAGACCTGCTACTTTCTGCGTTTCCACCGCGGTCTAAAGTACCGGGGAGATTAGGCAAATTAGCCCGGTGACGTGTGAATGCGCGCGGCTGCTCCTCCCAGTCACCGACGGACATGAATCACTTTTGCGCGATACTGTCTGCAACAACAAGTGGAGAAGATGCAAGCAGCGCTGCTTTTGCATACACATTACCAACACTGCTTATTTAAACGTGCACTTTCACCTGGTTTGACCATTTTAATGCAAAATGGGATGATGGGCAATCCAAAATCTGAATGTGTTGTAATAGCTCAATTCCAAAATATTTTCTATAAAAGGATAATGAGGTCAGTCATTCATGACAGATGTGTGAAAAGTTAATTGAATGAAAACAATAGACTGAATTAAGCGGTTGAAAGATTAGGTACTAGACTGCAAGTATTTATTTATCACAATAACATCTCTTAGCATTCACAAAAACAAAAAGTTGTACAATATGCTTCATTAAATGCATAATTTTAGAGACTTCTTCCTCAAATTTGAAATGAAGCAGGACCACACGTATGGCTTCACTTAAGTTGTGGTTATAAGTTATTATACTACATTCACATAGTTATACATTTAAAATATAATATTTGGGTTTTCTAGATATGTTTATGTGCATATTCAGAAAGACTTGCGAGCAGCAGCCCTTTTATTTGCTTCCAACACTACAATTAGAAAGTGGTTATATAGTTAGAATGTGGAAATTAAAAAGACACTGTGACATTTTACACATTTGACTTTATTTTAGACAGATTAGTTCTTACAAAATTAAAATAAGTGTGCAAAGACAAATAAATTACTAGAACAATAAAATGAAATTATAAAATGTGAAAACAACAATATAAAAAAGTGTATTTTTCAGTAACCTGTCCAAGAGCTGTGCCAACACGTACAATATATAAAGTACAAATGTGTATAGAGCAAATGCTTCATTCAAGCGGCTGGTCATTGTGGCTACTTCTTGAACAACTGGACAAACTGTCCAAGAACAGACAGAAACCCGGTCTGAAAGTCCCTCTGCTGCCGTCTGCTTTCTTCCGCTTCTGACTGGTGGAATGCCAGCTCTTGCCTCCTCATCTCTCCTCGGCCTGGCTCTCCAGTAACAGCTGCATATATTGGTCTCGCTGTTCTTGTCCATGCTGCAGGACGGCCCGGTTAGCATCCTCCATGTCCCTCAGTGCATCAAGAAAAGTCAGTCCCTTTTCCCTAAGTTGAAAAATTGCACAGAAACACATGGAAATTAATACACAAGGCAACCATGAAACAATAGAAACCATCAATTAATTATTTAGTGTTTTCACTACAAATAATGAACAATTGCTTGCCCAGCTTGAACAATGCCCAGTGTGCCATTTCTATCATTGGCAATTTAAGTTTACAATTAAAAACAACAAAACTACTCAAAACCATTATGGATTACACATCAGTTTTTAAATATATACACATTTTGTCAGCTTTATACCTCTGGCATGTGTGTGTTTCGGCAAGAGACACGGGACGAGGGCTAACGTACTGGTGACCGCGGGGGAAAACACGCTGGTCTCCGTTGCCTGCAATTCATCAGGGCCACCCGTTACGTCTGGAAAAGCACGTTGAAAAAAGTTACTGCAACGTTACACTGCAACGAGTTTAATAGATGATACCAAGATGAGATATTTACCTTCAACCCACTCGGATTCCGGGATGGTTTCCAACAACGCATTAGCCGAGTCTTTCGTTACCGCTGCCCTAGAAAAGGACGGTCTGTCCCAACAACGCGTCCAGGCGGTCATGCCACTTGTTGATACGCCGGTCGGAACCGCTCCGGTTGTTATGATCCTTTCATTTCTTGTAATCTTGTCTTAATTTCTTTAACTTCTCTCTGCACTGTTTTCCAGTGTGACTGGAACCGAGTCGATATCTTCAGGTAACGTTATACCTTTTCATTGCGGGTCGCCGTTTCCAGTTCCCGCTGGATGTCCTCCTCCGCATATATGCTCAAAGCCTGAACCTAGTCGTCGGTCAAATTTTTTTGTTGAACTCCATTGTTGCAAAGAAAATTTTTACTGAACGCAGAACCCACCTTGCAAAAAACTTGTAAAAATGGCGGTGGGGAAAAAAATGCTGCAAGAGCTCAACCAATCAGCATGTTCAGCGCCCAAGTCCCACCCCCGAAAGTTCCCGACCTTTTCAAAAGTACCACCTCGCAAGCAGGGCCGTTTGGAGGGGGAAATATTTACCCGGAACTTCATTTAGACCCTAGTTCCTGCGGTCGAAACACACCGAGTTCCCCCCCAAAGTTCCTGGTTCCGGGGGAAAGTTCCTGCGGTGGAAACGCGGCTCAAGTTATCTTTTCAATGCTCTTCGGAAATGAGTTACTTATATGCAATGCAATGAACAAGTGCATTGCGTATATGTTATTCTTCAATGCATATTGTTAGAACTTTCGTGTAATGCAATGCAACAGCAATATTATCTCTTCAATGCACATCCGATTGAATTAGTTCGTATGCATTGCAATGCAACAAGTACTTAGTGTGCTACATGAAACAGCACAAATTTGATCTCTTCAATGCATATCGGAATAAGTTGTTCTTGTCTGAATTGCAATGCAACAAGTGCATAGCTTATGTTATTCTCCAATACACAAAATGTACCATCTCGATGACTCTTTCAGATATTACATCAGACAGACAATTGTCCATATTTCACAACAGAACTTAAGTCTCACCGTAGATTCTAAGGACTAGAATTTTCTATACATAATCCTTGACTACAGAATTTATTTTGTAATTCCAATAATTCAAATATTACTTTTTGAACATATTTATGGCCAAAGACTCTCTAAATTTGTATGCATGCACAATGTTTCATTAGTAGTTCAACTTTGAACTATAATGATACATACATACTCAATATTGAACAACTGAACTTAAGATGTTTTAGCAGACTGGTAATAGTCCACATTTGACCCATTGAATGCATTTCTGGACAAAGAATCCTCAATAATGAACTTTCTATTCATTCTCATAGACTTCTGATGTTTCTTAAGTAGTTCAAGTGAAACCTGAATTTTATATACATAATCATTTGACCTATACAACACATTTGACCTATTGAATGCATTTCAGACCAAAGAGTTCTCAATCTTGAAATTTCTATACATTCTCATATACTTTTTCTAGTTTTTCATCAGTTGTTCAAATATGACTTTTTGAACATATTTATGCCCTAAGGGTCTTTGAACTTCAACTTTATATACAAACTTATGCACTCCTTCTGAAGTTTTATTAGACTCACAGTAGTCCACTGTTGACCTATTGAATGCACTTCAGGCCAAAGATTTCTCAATCTTGAAATTTCTATACATTCTCATATACATTTTCTGGTTTTTCCATCAGTAGTTCAAATATAACTTTTTGAACTTCAACTTCAACTTTATATACAAACTCATACACTCCTTCGGAAGTTTTATTAGACTGACAGTAGTCCACATATGACCCATTGAATGGATTTCTGGACAAAGAGGTCTTTGAATTTTAACTTTGAATACATACTCTCCTTTTGATGTTTCATTAGCCAGACAGTATGCCGTATTTGACCTATTGAATTCATTTATGGCCAAAGAGTTCTCAATCTTGAAACTGCTTTGATTCCTTCGGATGTTTTATCAGTGGTTCAAGTATGACTTTTTGAACATATTTATGGCCTAAGAGTCTTTGCACTTCAACTTTATATACAAACTCATACACTCCTTCTGAAGTTTTATCAGACTGACAGTAGTCCACATATGACCTATTGAATGCATTTCTGGACAAAGAGGTCTTTGAACTTTAACTTTGAATACATACTCTCCTTTTGATGTTTCATTAGCCAGACAGTAGTCCGTATTTGACTTATTGAATTCATTTATGGCCAAAGAGTTCTCAATCTTGAAATTTCTTTGATTCCTTCGGAGGTTTTATCAGTGGTTCAAGTATGACTTTTTGAACATATTTATGGCCTAAGAGTCTTTGAACTTCAACTTTATATACAATCTCTTACACTCCTTCTGAAGTTTTATTAGACTCAGAGTAGTCCACATTTGACCTATTGAATGCATTTCAGGCTAAAGAGTTCTCAATCTTGAAATTTCTATAGATACTCATTGATTCCTTCTGATGTTTCATCAGTGGTTCAAGTATAACATTTTTAACATATTTATGGCCTAATAGTTTTTGAACGTTAACTTTATGTACATACTCATATAATCCTGAAGTTTTATTAGAATGAGAGTAGTCCATATTTGACCTATTGAACACATTTCTTGACAAAAAATCCTTAAATTTGAACTTTCTATAAATATTCAAAGACTTCTTCTGAAGTCTTCTCTACTTCTTCTGATACTTGAGTAGCTCAAGAATGACCTCTAGTACTTCTTTTCCGGCCAAAAGGTCTTTGAACTTTACTTTGAATACGTACTCTCCTTTTGATGTTTCATTAGCCAGACAGTAGTCCGTATTTGACCTATTGAACTTATTTATGGCCAAAGAGTTCTCCATCTTGAAATTTCTATACATTCTCATATACTTTTTCTAGTTTTTCATCAGTAGTTCAAATATGACTTTTTGAACATATTTATGGCCTAAAGGTCTTTGAACTTTAACTTTATGTACATACTCATATACTTCTGAAGTTTTATTAGACTGAGAGTAGTCCGCATTTGACCTATTGTACACATTTCTTGACAAAGAATCCTTCATTTTGAACTTTCTATGAATAATCAAAGACTTCTTCTGATGTTTCATCAGTAGCTCAAGTTTTACTTCTAGTACTTTTGTTCCGGCCAAAAGGTCTTTGAACTTTACTTTGAACAAATACTCTCCTTTTGATGTTTCATTAGCCAGACAGTAGTCCGTATTTGAACTATTGAATGCATTTCTGGACAAAGAGTCTCAATCTTTGAAATTTCTATACATTCTCATATACTTTTTCTAGTTTTTCATCAGTTGTTCAAATATGACTTTTTGAACATATTTATGGCCTAAAGGTCTTTGAACTTCAACTTTATATACAAACTCATACACTCCTTCTGAAGTTTTTTCAGACTCACAGTAGTCCACATTTGACCTATTGAATGCATTTCAGGCCAAAGAGTTCTCAATCTTGAAATTTCTATACATTCTCATATACTTTTTCTGTTTTTTCATCAGTAGTTCAAATATGACTTTTTGAACTAATTTATGGCCTAAGGGTCTTTGAACTTCAACTTTGTATTCAAACTCATACACTCCTTCTGAAGTTTTATTAGACTGACAGTAGTCCACATATGACCCATTGAATGGATTTCTGGACAAAGAGGTCTTTGAACTTTAACTTTGAATACATTCTCTCCTTTTGATGTTTCATTAGCCAGACGGTATGCCGTATTGGACCTATTGAATTCATTTCTGGCCAAAGAGTTTTCAATCTTGAAATTTCTATACATTCTCATTTAATTTTTCAGTTTGTCATCAATAGTTCAAATATGACTTTTTGAACATATTAATGGCCTAAGGGTCTTTGAACTTTACCTTTCTGTACATACACATATATGTGTAGTCCACAGTAGTCCACATATGACCTATTGAATGCATTTATGAACATGGACTACTCTCAGTCTAATAAAACTTCAGGAGTATATGAAAACTCTTAGGCCAAAAATATGTTCAAAATGTCATACTTGAACTACTGATGAAACATCAGAAGGAATCAATGAGTATCTATAGACATTTCAAGATTGAGAACTCTTTGGCCTGAAATGCATTCAATAGGTCAAATGTGGACTACTGTGAGTCTAATATAACTTCAGAAGGAGTGTTTGAGTTTGTATATAAAGTTGAAGTTCAAAGACCCTTAGGCCATAATTATGTTCAAAAAATCATATTTGAACTTCTAAAGAAAAACCAGAAAATGTATATGAGAATGTATAGAAATTTCAAGATTGAGAACTCTTTGGCCATAAATAAGTTCAATAGGTCAAATACGGACTACTGTCTGGCTAATGAAACATCAATAGGAGAGTATGTATTCAAAGTAAAGTTCAAAGACCTTTTGGCCGGAACAAAAGTACTAGAAGTAATACTTGAGCTACTGATGAAACATTAGAAGAAGTCTTTGAATATTTATAGAAAGTTCAAAATGAAGGATTCTTTGTCAAGAAATTTGTACAATAGTTCAAATGTGGACTACTCCCAGTCTAATAAAACTTCAGAAGTATATGAGTATGTACATAATGGTAAAGTTCAAAGACCCTTAGGCCATAAATATGTTCAAAAAGTCATATTTGAACTATTGATGAAAAAACTGAAAAATTATATGAGAATGTATAGAAATTTCAAGATTGATAACTCTTTAGCCATAGATAAGTTCAATAGGTCAAATACGGACTACTGTCTTGCTCATGAAACATCAAAAGGAGAGTACATATTCAAAGTAAAGTTCAAAGACCTTTTGGCCGGAAAATAAGTACTAGATGTCATACTTGAGCTACTGATGAAACATCAGAAGAAGTCTTTGAATATTTATAGAAAGTTCAAATTTAAGGATTCTTTGTCAAGAAATGTGTTCAATAGGTCAAATATGGACTACACTCAGTCTAATAAAACTCCAGGAGTATATGAGTATGTACATAAAGTTAGTAATAGTATTTTTATTACATTTTCTTAAACACAACAATGTACATCACATGTCTGTAACAATACATATAATGTACATAAACAAAACAAACAAAACAAACAAACAGGGGCTCATATTACAAGAAAATTACAATAGTACAAATGGGTACTACAATATGTACTTAGAGGGCCAGAGTTAACAATACATTACAGTAATCAATACCCAGAAATATAAGCAATAAAATAGGGTTAATATATTGCACAATAAAATACATTTAATACTAATTATTGAATATAATACCCAATCAAGCATTTTGTTCCTCTATTATATAGTTAATATCCTCATGTTCAATAAATAATAAGAAGGGACTCCAGATCCTCTTAAATTTGTCCTCTTTATCTTTAAGAATATATGTTATCTTTTCCATTGCAATGCATGAAGATATTTCTCTTAACCATTGAGTTATAGTAGGCCTTTCTGTCTTTTTCCAATAAATGGCGATGAGCCGTTTGGCATGTAGAATAAACATGTCAATCAGTACTTGAGTGTCCTTTTTAATATTCCAGTTATCTGGATGAATATCAAGAATGAAAAATCCAGGATCCATTGGTAATCTAACCGAAACTATATGCCGGATCATATTATTAATTTCTTTCCAAAATTCTTTTATTGTATCACATTCCCACATGCAGTGAATTAATGTGCCTTTTTCACTATTACATTTAAAACAAGTATCTGGTATGTTGCCATATATTTTATTTAATTTTACTGGAGTAATATAAGTACGCATAAGCCAATTGTATTGTATCAGTTTTAGTCTGCTGCTAACTGTCTGTGTTTGGGCCTTTAGACATTTTTGTTCCCATTTTTCTTTATTTATTTTCAATCCGAGGTCTTGTTCCCACATGGCTAATCTGGATGCAGATGACTCCTGAGAACCTAGTAACAGCATATTGTATAAACAAGAAATGTGTCCCCCACCTTGGCTTGGTTTTTATATACATTCCTCCAGATTAGTTAGTTCTGGCTCAGCAAGTCCTTGTCCCCGGGCAGTACGTATAAAATTCCTAATTTGCAAATATTTATAATAGTGTTTTTTAGGGATTTTGAACTTGTCAGTAATGTCAGCAAATGACATTAGATCACCGTCTTTGTATAAGTCTTTAACTTTCCGCATACCGTTCTCAGCCCAGAGTCGAAATCCTAAATCCTTTCGACCAGGTATAAAATTATCATTCCCCCATATTGGGCTAAATACAGATAAAGACTCTTTTTCCTTTAAATAAATTCGTACTTTCCCCCAGACATTTATCATGTTCAGTACTATTGGATTAAATGAAATTGCACTCAAATTTTTCTGTAACGTTTTTGTATTGGCTGAATAAAGATACAAGTTAAAAGGAATCTTAGATTTCACAAATGAATTTTCCATTTCTATCCATTTAGGAAGAGCGTTTGTCGAAAAATGAAACATTATCGCCCTTAACTGGGATGCCCAATAGTATGATTGGATATTTGGGAGTTTCAATCCGCCCCTATCGTATGGTAGGTAAAGCAAAGATATCCGGACTCTTGGATGTTTATTATTCCAAACAAACTGGATAAACATTTTTTGTAGGTTGGTGAAAAATAAAGTATTGGGGGGCAAAGGGATATTTTGGAAATGATAGAGTAATTTGGGTAGTATATTCATCTTCAATATATTAATTCGACCGATTAATGAGATTGGTAAACTTGACCATCTATCTATAGACTTAGTAATTGAATTTGTTAGGGCATTGTAGTTAAATGTGGTTATTTTTTCTACATCTGACATAACCTGAAGTCCTAAGTATGTAAATGAATCTGTAACGTTAAGACTGGAAGTTAAGTATGATAATTTTGACTTTTCCTCTTGATTAAGAAATAAAATAGAGGTTTTAGATGGATTAATCTTATAGCCAGAAAATTTCCCAAACCTTTTAATAAGATTGAGTAAAGCTGGAATAGATTGGCTGAGCTCTGTGAGAAATAATAATACGTCATCTGCATATAGGGATATGCAGTGTGTTATTGAGCCAATCCTAATTCCTCTTATGTTCCTTTCAGCTCGTACAGCAATAGCAAGTGGTTCGATTGCCAAGAGAAACAAAAGTGGTGAAAGAGGGCATCCCTGCCGGGTGCCTCTATTTACTTTAAAAAGCCTAGAAATTATTCCATTGGTCATAACCTCTGCCGTAGGGTGTGTATACAATAACTTAATCCATGAGCAAAATACTTCCCCAAAACCAAACCTTTGTAGAACCTCCCAAAGGTAAGGCCACTCTACCCTATCAAAGGCCTTTTCCGCGTCTAAAGATAAAATTGCTGTATCTGGAGAACCCTTTTTACAGTGTAAAATATGAAACAGCATCCGGACATTGTGGAATCCCTGACGGCCTTTCACAAATCCATTCTGATCACGGTCCACTAAATCTGGCAAAATATTTGCTAATCTTTTTGCCAATATCTTACTAAGTATTTTTGTATCAGAGTTTAATAATGAAATTGGACGATAGGATTCACACTTTGTTTTTAATTTGTTGGGCTTAAGAAGGAGCATTATCAGTGCACCTCTTAAAGATGGTGGTAGTACACCTTTTTGGTATGATTCTTTAAACATATTTAAAATGGGAGAGGCTAATTTTCTCTTAAATTTCTTATAGAAATCAATAGGTATACCGTCTGGTCCAGGAGATCGACCTGCTCTCAAATTCTCAATAGCACTTAAAATTTCCCCTTCTGATAAATCTACTTCAAGATTGTCTTTTACCTCATTAGAGATCTTAGGAATTTTAATCTCATTTAAAAAGGTTTCTTGTTGTTTCTGACTTTCTGTATATTCTGAGCTGAATAAAGAACTAAAAAATTCTTTAAACACCTTATTTATTTTGACAGGATCCGTCGTAATATCCCCCCCATCTTCCTGAATAGAATTAATTGCACTTTCTGACTGTAACTTTTTGATTCTCCATGCTAAAAGTTTCCCTGGCTTTTCTCCTTGATCATAATAGCTTTGTTTCAGTTTCATCATACTGCATGCCACTCTAGAGGCGGACATCTCTTCATACTGGGCTCTAAGAAATAAAATTTCCTGATTTATTTTTGTATCCTTAATTTGATCTTGAAATTGACTTTTTTCTAGATTTTTCAATTTAGAATCCAGAAGATTTAACTTTTGATTAAATACTTTTGATTTTGTTTTAGTGAAACTAATTATTTGTCCTCTAATAAAGGCTTTGAATGCTTCCCACCTAATACTAGCTGATGTTTCGGAAGTATTCATATCAAAATATAGTTCAATCTGTTGTTCCATATATTCAATAAACTTTGCATTTCCTAGCCATTTTGGATGTAATCTCCAGTTTGGTGGGTCACTTCTTAAATTAGCATCTACATATATCAGAGAAATAGAAGCATGATCTGATAGTACCATACTATCATACCAACAGTCCTGAATTTTTGACAGGAGAGATGCTGATATAAGAAAATAGTCAATTCTTGAGTGGGTCTTGTGCGTACTTGAGTAACATGAGAATTGAATATCTGTGGGCTTTTGGTTTCTCCATACATCAATTAAATTCAAGTCATTTATAAAATTATTTAGTACTTTTCTTGTTTGATTGTGTGACCGATCTACTCCAGAAGATCGATCTTTACCCGGATCTAAGGTGCAATTAAAGTCACCTCCTATTATATAGTGACCATGATGTGAGGAAATAGTTAAGAATAAATTAGTAAAGAATGCAGCATTATCTGTATTGGGGCCGTATACGTTAATTAAGTTCAGTGTTTCTGACAAAAGGGTACCCTTTACAATAACATATCTTCCCATATTATCATAATTTACCTCAGACATCTGAAATGGTATAGATTTATGAATCAAGATAATTACCCCTCGTGATTGACTACTATAAGATGCAGAAAAAACTTGTCCATGCCATCTCTTTCTAACCCTTATTATATTTTCAGATCTTAGATGCGTTTCTTGAAGGAACACAATCTTGCACTGCAATTGTTTGAGTCGGAGCATGACCTGCTTGAGTTTTTTAATACTGTTAAGTCCCCTACAATTCCAGGATGTTATTTTAAGATTTACTTCTCTAGACATTGTTATATGCAATGCACCATTGTTTTCCATTCAACACTTGCCTGTCTCCAAAATACAACATAATGGACATCTTTGTAAACGTGTAAACCCAAAAATAAAAAGCAGCCCCTAGGTAAAGAACAATACACATAAAAAGGAAAAGTGAGAGAAAAAGACAGAAAAAAAAGAAAGAAAAAACAGATTAAACTATAACTAACTTCCCAGGTCTCTTAGACCGCCCTTATTCCCTAAATTTAACTTCGCTGAACAGCACGGGTCCTCCGACTCACTTCACGAGGAACCGTTTTCGTTATGTCAACATCTCGCCGTCACTTCCATACTTAAGCTCTTTAGAATTTAGCATACTATTTACACTGATATTCGGATGAGAAAAAATATATTTATATCCAGTTCGTTACATCAGTGACTCACCCCATTTCTATTGAACTGTACATTATTCTGGTGGATTGTTCAAAAAGGATTCAACTCCTCCAGGGTTGTCAAAAGTATATGAAGTTCCTTTGAAAGACACCTGTAGTCGTGAGGGGAAGACGAATCTGTAGTCCAGACCTTTCGCTCTAAGCTTTTTCTTGACCTCGTTGTAGCACTGGCGTTTCTTGCTGACCTCGGCTGAAAAGTCAGGAAAGAGCATCACCCGCTTTTCTTTATACAGAACCTCTCTTTTTTCTCTGGCCGCGTTCAATACACGGACTTTATCTTTGTAGTTGAGAAACTTCATTATCAATGCCCTCGGAGGTGCTTTGTCGTCTGACCTAACACTTGCGATTCTGTGAGCACGTTCAATGATCAACGGTGAGCGAAGTGGTTCCATTCCCAGCGCGTCAGGAAGCCACTTTTCCAGAAAACCACACACGTCTCTGCCTTCAGCTTTCTCCGGTAGCCCCACCAGTCTTACGTTGGAACGCCGACTGCGATTCTCCAGATCTTCTGTTTTAGCAGACAGCGAGTTAATTTTGTTTTCCAACATTTTAGCTGTAGATTGCAATTTGTTAACTGTATCCTCGGTCTGAGAGATTCGTTCCTCTGCTTCTGTCAATCTAGCGGAGCAGTCACTTATTTGATTCTTGACGTCCGTCAACATGGTTAACACCGATTCGAATTTCGCAGAAAAATCGGACTTTAATGAGACAATTGCTTGGAGGATATCATCCAGGTTTGCAGGTTTACTTTGCTTCGATGTCTCTGCGTCTGAAGACTCGGCCTCCGAGCATTGGGTGACACCCGCTAACTTCATCTCCTCGTGGTCTTCGGATCCGGAGAGCCCTTCATCCCGATCTGATTTAGACGCTTTCCCTCCTTTATTTTTCGATAATTTAGGTGCCATGCTTGTCAGGAGTATATGACATATCAGTGAATACGTTCTATTAGTAATGCAAGAGCAATTATCAATGAAATTATATTAAACTGGAAGCGATGCAAGATAACGCTACCGCTTATCCTGACGCCATAACCGGAAGTCTGTACATAAAGTTAAAGTTCAAAAACTCTTAGGCCATAAATATGTTCAAAATGTCATACTTGAACCACTGATGAAACATCAGAAGGAATCAATGAGTATTTATAGACATTTCAAGATTGGGAACTCTTTGGCCTGAAATGCATTCAATAGGTCAAATGTGGACTACTTTGAGTCTAATAAAACTTCAGAAGGAGCGTTTGAGTTTGTATATAAAGTTGAAGTTCAAAGACCCTTGGGCCATAATTATGTTGAAAAAATCATATTTGAACTTCTAAAGAAAAAACAGAAAATGTATATGAGAATGTATGGAAATTTCAAGATTGAGAACTCTTTGGCCATAAATAAGTTCAATAGGTCAAATACGGACTACTGTCTGGCTAATGAAACATCAATAGGAGAGTATGTGTTCAAAGTAAAGTTCAAAGACCTCTTTGTCCAGAAATCCATTCAATGGGTCATATGTGGACTACTGTCAGTATAATAAATCTTCAGAAGGAGTGTATGAGTTTGTATATAAAGTTGAAGTTCAAAGACCCTTAGGCCATAAATATGTTCAAAATGTCATATTTGAACTATTGATGAAAAAACTGAAAAATTATATGAGAATGTATAGAAATTTCAAGATTGATAACTCTTTGGCCTGAAATGCATTCAATAGGTCAAATGTGGACTACTGTGAGTCTAATAAAACTTCAGAAGCAGTGTATGATTGTGTATATAAAGTTGAAGTTCAAAGACCCTTAGGCCATAATTATGTTAAAAAAAATCATATTTGAACTTCTAAAGAAAAACCAGAAAATGTATATGAGAATGTACAGAAATTTCAAGATTGAGAAATCTTTGGCCATAAGTAAGTTCAATAGGTCAAATACGGACTACTGGCTGGCTAATGAAACATCAAAAGGAGGGTATTTATTCAAAGTTAAAGTTCAAAGACCTCTTTGTCCAGAAATCCATTCAATGGGTCATATGTGGACTACTGTCAGTATAATAAATCTTCAGAAGGAGTGTATGAGTTTGTATACAAAGTTGAAGTTCGAAGACCCTTAGGCCATAAATATGTTCAAAAAGTCATATTTGAACTATTGATGAAAAAACTGAAAAATTATATGAGAATGTATAGAAATTTCAAGATTGAGAACTCTTTGGCCATAAATAAGTTCAATAGATCAAATACGGACTACTGTCTGGCTAATGAAACATCAATAGGAGAGTATGTGTTCAAAGACCTTTTGGCCGGAACAAAAGTACTAGAAGTAATACTTGAGCTACTGATGAAACATTAGAAGAAGTCTTTGAATATTTACAGAAAGTTCAAAATAAAGGATTCTTTGTCAAGAAATTTGTACAATAGGTCAAATGTGGACTACTCCCAGTCTAATAAAACTCCAGGAGTATATGGGTATGTACATAAAGTTAAAGTTCAAAAACTCTTAGGCCATAAATATGTTCAAAATGTCATACTTGAACCACTGATGAAACATCAGAAGGAATCAATGAGTATCTATAGAAATTTCAAGATTGAGAAGTCTTTAGCTTGAAATGCATTCAATAGGTCAAATGTGGACTACTGTGAGTCTAATAAAACTTCAGAAGCAGTGTATGAGTTTGTATATAAAGTTGAAGTTCAAAGACCCTTAGGCCATAATTATGTTCAAAAAATCATATTTGAACTTCTAAAGAAAAACCAGAAAATGTATATGAGAATGTATAGAAATTTCAAGATTGAGAACTCTTTGGCCATAAATAAGTTCAATAGGTCAAATACAGACTACTGTCTGGCCAATGAAACATCAAAAGGAGACTATGTGTTCAAAGTTAAAGTTCAAAGACCTCTTTGTCCAGAAATCCATTCAATGGGTCATATGTGGACTACTGTCAGAATAATAAATCTTTAGAAGGAGTGTATGAGTTTGTATATAAAGTTGAAGTTCAAAGACCCTTAGGCCATGAATATGTTCAAAAAGTCATATTTGAACTATTGATGAAAAAACTGAAAAATTATATGAGAATGTATAGAAATTTCAAGATTGATAACTTTTTGGCCATAGATAAGTTCAATAGGTCAAATACGGACTACTGTCTGGCTCATGAAACATCAAAAGGAGAGTACGTATTCAAAGTAAAGTTCAAAGACCTTTTGGCCGGAAAAGAAGTACTAGAGGTCATACTTGAGCTACTGATGAAACATCAGAAGAAGTCTTTGAATATTTATAGAAAGTTCAAATTTAAGGATTATTTGTCAAGAAATGTGTTCAATAGGTCAAATATGGACTACTCTCAGTCTAATAACACTTCAGGAGTATATGAGTATGTACATAAAGTTAAAGTTCAAAAACTCTTAGGCCATAAATATGTTCAAAATGTCATACTTGAACCACTGATGAAACATCAGAAGGAATCAATGAGTATTTTTAGAGACATTTCAAGATTAAGAACTCTTTGGCCTGAAATGCATTCAATAGGTCAAACGTGGACTACTGTGAGGCTAATAAAGCTTCAGTAGAAGTGTATGAGTTTGTATATAAAGTTGAAGTTCAAAGACCCTTAGGCCATGAATATGTTCAGAAGTCATATTTGAACTATTGAAGAAAAACCAGAAAATGTATATGAGAATGTATAGAAATTTCAAGATTGAGAACTCTTTGGCCATAAATAAGTTCAATAGATCAAATACGGACTACTGTCTGGCTAATGAAACATCAATAGGAGAGTATGTATTCAAAGTAAAGTTCAAAGACCTTTTGGCCGGAACAAAAGTACTAGAAGTAATACTTGAGCTACTGATGAAACATTAGAAGAAGTCTTTGAATATTTATAGAAAGTTCAAAATGAAGGATTCTTTGTCAAGAAATTTGTACAATAGGTCAAATGTGGACTACTCCCAGTCTAATAAAACTTCAGAAGTATATGAGTATGTACATAAAGGTAAAGTTCAAAGACCCTTAGGCCATAAATATGTTCAAAAAGTCATATTTGAACTATTGATGAAAAAACTGAAAAATTATATGAGAATGTATAGAAATTTCAAGATTAAGAACTCTTTGGCCTGAAATGCATTCAATAGGTCAAATGTGGACTACTGTGAGTCTAATAAAACTTCAGAAGCAGTGTATGATTTTGTATATAAAGTTGAAGTTCAAAGACCCTTAGGCCATAATTTTGTTCAAAAAAATCATATTTGAACTTCTAAAGAAAAACCAGAAAATGTATATGAGAATGTATAGAAATTTCAAGATTGAGAACTCTTTGGCCATAAGTAAGTTCAATAGGTAAAATACGGACTACTGGCTGGCTAATGAAACATCAAAAGGAGGGTATTTATTCAAAGTTAAAGTTCAAAGACCTCTTTGTCCAGAAATCCATTCAATGGGTCATATGTGGTCTACTGTCAATATAATAAATCTTCAGAAGGAGTGTATGAGTTTGTATATAAAGTTGAAGTTCAAAGACCCTTAGGCCATAAATATGTTCAAAATGTCATATTTGAACTATTGATGAAAAAACTGAAAAATTATATGAGAATGTATAGAAATTTCAAGATTGATAACTCTTTGGCCTGAAATGCATTCAATAGGTCAAATGTGGACTACTGTGAGTCTAATAAAACTTCAGAAGCAGTGTATGATTTTGTATATAAAGTTGAAGTTCAAAGACCCTTAGGCCATAATTATGTTCAAAAAAATCATATTTGAACTTCTAAAGAAAAAACAGAAAATGTATATGAGAATGTATAGAAATTTCAAGATTGAGAACTCTTTGGCCATAAGTAAGTTCAATAGGTCAAATACGGACTACTGGCTGGCTAATGAAACATCAAAAGGAGGGTATTTATTCAAAGTTAAAGTTCAAAGACCTCTTTGTCCAGAAATCCATTCAATGGGTCATATGTGGACTACTGTCAGTATAATAAATCTTCAGAAGGAGTGTATGAGTTTGTATACAAAGTTGAAGTTCGAAGACCCTTAGGCTATAAATATGTTCAAAAAGTCATATTTGAACTATTGATGAAAAAACTGAAAAATTATATGAGAATGTATAGAAATTTCAAGATTGAGAACTCTTTGGCCATAAATAAGTTCAATAGATCAAATACGGACTACTGTCTGGCTAATGAAACATCAATAGGAGAATATGTTCAAAGACCTTTTGGCCGGAACAAAAGTACTAGAAGTAATACTTGAGCTACTGATGAAACATTAGAAGAAGTCTTTGAATATTTATAGAAAGTTCAAAATGAAGGATTCTTTGTCAAGAAATTTGTACAATAGGTCAAATGTGGACTACTCCCAGTCTAATAAAACTCCAGGAGTATATGAGTATGTACGTAAAGTTAAAGTTCAAAAACTCTTAGGCCATAAATATGTTCAAAATGTCATACTTGAAACACTGATGAAACATCAGAAGGAATCAATGAGTATCTAAAGAAATTTCAAGATTGAGAAGTCTTTAGCTTGAAATGCATTCAATAGGTCAAATGTGGACTACTGTGAGTCTAATAAAATTTCAGAAGCAGTGTATGAGTTTGTATATAAAGTTGAAGTTCAAAGACCCTTAGGCCATAATTATGTTCAAAAAATCATATTTGAACTTCCAAAGAAAAACCAGAAAATGTATATGAGAATGTATAGAAATTTCAAGATTGAGAACTCTTTGGCCATAAATAAGTTCAATAGGTCAAATACAGACTACTGTCTGGCTAATGAAACATCAAAGGAGAGTATGTGTTCAAAGTTAAAGTTCAAAGACCTCTTTGTCCAGAAATCCATTCAATGGGTCATATGTGGACTACTGTCAGAATAATAAATCTTTAGAAGGAGTGTATGAGTTTGTATATAAAGTTGAAGTTCAAAGACCCTTAGGCCATAAATATGTTCAAAAAGTCATATTTGAACTATTGATGAAAAAACTGAAAAATTATATGAGAATGTATAGAAATTTCAAGATTGATAACTTTTTGGCCATAGATAAGTTCAATAGGTCAAATACGGACTACTGTCTGGCTCATGAAACATCAAAAGGAGAGTACGTATTCAAAGTAAAGTTCAAAGACCTTTTGGCCGGAAAAGAAGTACTAGAGGTCATACTTGAGCTACTGATGAAACATCAGAAGAAGTCTTTGAATATTTATAGAAAGTTCAAATTTAAGGATTATTTGTCAAGAAATGTGTTCAATAGGTCAAATATGGACTACTCTCAGTCTAATAACACTTCAGGAGTATATGAGTATGTACATAAAGTTAAAGTTCAAAAACTATTAGGCCATAAATATGTTCAAAATGTCATACTTGAACCACTGATGAAACATCAGAAGGAATCAATGAGTATTTTTAGAGACATTTCAAGATTGGGAACTCTTTGGCCTGAAATGCATTCAATAGGTCAAATGTGGACTACTGTGAGTCTAATAAAACTTCAGAAGGAGCGTTTGAGTTTGTATATAAAGTTGAAGTTCAAAGACCCTTGGGCCATAATTATGTTGAAAAAATCATATTTGAACTTCTAAAGAAAAAACTGAAAATGTATATGAGAATGTATAGAAATTTCAAGATTGAGAACTCTTTGGCCATAAATAAGTTCAATAGGTCAAATACGGACTACTGTCTGGCTAATGAAACATCAATAGGAGAGTATGTGTTCAAAGTAAAGTTCAAAGACCTTTTGGCCGGAACAAAAGTACTAGAAGTAATACTTGAGCTACTGATGAAACATTAGAAGAAGTCTTTGAATATTTATAGAAAGTTCAAAATGAAGGATTCTTTGTCAAGAAATTTGTACAATAGGTCAAATGTGGACTACTCCCAGTCTAATAAAACTTCAGAAGTATATGAGTATGTCCATAAAGGTAAAGTTCAAAGACCCTTAGGCCATAAATATGTTCAAAAAGTCATATTTGAACTATTGATGAAAAAACTGAAAAATTATATGAGAATGTAAAGAAATTTCAAGATTAAGAACTCTTTGGCCTGAAATGCATTCAATAGGTCAAACGTGGACTACTGTGAGTCTAATAAAGCTTCAGTAGAAGTGTATGAGTTTGTATATAAAGTTGAAGTTCAAAGACCCTTAGGCCATGATTATGTTCAGAAGTCATATTTGAACTATTGAAGAAAAACCAGAAAATGTATATGAGAATGTATAGAAATGTCAAGATTGAGAACTCTTTGGCCATAAATAAGTTCAATAGATCAAATACGGACTACTGTCTGGCTAATGAAACATCAAAGGAGAGTATGTGTTCAAAGTTAAAGTTCAAAGACCTCTTTGTCCAGAAATCCATTCAATGGGTCATATGTGGACTACTGTCAGAATAATACATCTTTAGAAGGAGTGTATGAGTTTGTATATAAAGTTGAAGTTCAAAGACCCTTAGGCCATAAATATGTTCAAAAAGTCATATTTGAACTATTGATGAAAAAACTGAAAAATTATATGAGAATGTATAGAAATTTCAAGATTGATAACTTTTTGGCCATAGATAAGTTCAATAGGTCAAATACGGACTACTGTCTGGCTCATGAAACATCAAAAGGAGAGTACGTATTCAAAGTAAAGTTCAAAGACCTTTTGGCCGGAAAAGAAGTACTAGAGGTCATACTTGAGCTACTGATGAAACATCAGAAGAAGTCTTTGAATATTTATAGAAAGTTCAAATTTAAGGATTATTTGTCAAGAAATGTGTTCAATAGGTCAAATATGGACTACTCTCAGTCTAATAACACTTCAGGAGTATATGAGTATGTACATAAAGTTAAAGTTCAAAAACTATTAGGCCATAAATATGTTCAAAATGTCATACTTGAACCACTGATGAAACATCAGAAGGAATCAATGAGTATTTTTAGAGACATTTCAAGATTGGGAACTCTTTGGCCTGAAATGCATTCAATAGGTCAAATGTGGACTACTGTGAGTCTAATAAAACTTCAGAAGGAGCGTTTGAGTTTGTATATAAAGTTGAAGTTCAAAGACCCTTGGGCCATAATTATGTTGAAAAAATCATATTTGAACTTCTAAAGAAAAAACTGAAAATGTATATGAGAATGTATAGAAATTTCAAGATTGAGAACTCTTTGGCCATAAATAAGTTCAATAGGTCAAATACGGACTACTGTCTGGCTAATGAAACATCAATAGGAGAGTATGTGTTCAAAGTAAAGTTCAAAGACCTTTTGGCCGGAACAAAAGTACTAGAAGTAATACTTGAGCTACTGATGAAACATTAGAAGAAGTCTTTGAATATTTATAGAAAGTTCAAAATGAAGGATTCTTTGTCAAGAAATTTGTACAATAGGTCAAATGTGGACTACTCCCAGTCTAATAAAACTTCAGAAGTATATGAGTATGTCCATAAAGGTAAAGTTCAAAGACCCTTAGGCCATAAATATGTTCAAAAAGTCATATTTGAACTATTGATGAAAAAACTGAAAAATTATATGAGAATGTAAAGAAATTTCAAGATTAAGAACTCTTTGGCCTGAAATGCATTCAATAGGTCAAATGTGGACTACTGTGAGTCTAATAAAGCTTCAGTAGAAGTGTATGAGTTTGTATATAAAGTTGAAGTTCAAAGACCCTTAGGCCATGATTATGTTCAGAAGTCATATTTGAACTATTGAAGAAAAACCAGAAAATGTATATGAGAATGTATAGAAATGTCAAGATTGAGAACTCTTTGGCCATAAATAAGTTCAATAGATCAAATACGGACTACTGTCTGGCTAATGAAACATCAATAGGAGAGTATGTGTTCAAAGTAAAGTTCAAAGACCTTTTGGCCGGAACAAAAGTACTAGAAGTAATACTTGAGCTACTGATGAAACATTAGAAGAAGTCTTTGAATATTTATAGAAAGTTCAAAATGAAGGATTCTTTGTCAAGAAATTTGTACAATAGGTCAAATGTGGACTACTCCCAGTCTAATAAAACTTCAGAAGTATATGAGTATGTACATAATGGTAAAGTTCAAAGACCCTTAGGCCATAAATATGTTCAAAAAGTCATATTTGAACTATTGATGAAAAAACTGAAAAATTATATGAGAATGTATAGAAATTTCAAGATTGATAACTCTTTAGCCATAGATAAGTTCAATAGGTCAAATACGGACTACTGTCTTGCTCATGAAACATCAAAAGGAGAGTACGTATTCAAAGTAAAGTTCAAAGACCTTTTGGCCGGAAAAGAAGTACTAGATGTCATACTTGAGCTACTGATGAAACATCAGAAGAAGTCTTTGAATATTTATAGAAAGTTCAAATTTAAGGATTCTTTGTCAAGAAATGTGTTCAATAGGTCAAATATGGACTACACTCAGTCTAATAAAACTCCAGGAGTATATGAGTATGTACATAAAGTTAAAGTTCAAAAACTCTTAGGCCATAAATATGTTCAAAATGTCATACTTGAACCACTGATGAAACATCAGAAGGAATCAATGAGTATTTATAGACATTTCAAGATTGGGAACTCTTTGGCCTGAAATGCATTCAATAGGTCAAATGTGGAGTACTGTGAGTCTAATAAAACTTCAGAAGGAGCGTTTGAGTTTGGATATAAAGTTGAAGTTCAAAGACCCTTGGGCCATAATTATGTTGAAAAAATCATATTTGAACTTCTAAAGAAAAAACATCCATCCATCCATCCATCCATCCATCTTCTTCCGCTTATCCGGGGCCGGGTCGCGGGGGCAGCAGTCTAAGCAGAGATGCCCAGACTTCCCTCTCCCTAGACACTTCCTCTAGCTCTTCCGGGGGGACACCGAGGCGTTCCAAGGCCAGCCGGGAGACATAGTCCCTCCAGCGTGTCCTTGGTCTTCCCCGGGGCCTCCTCCCGGTTGGACATGCCCGAAACACCTTCCCGGGAAGGCGTTCAGGAGGCATCCGGAACAGATGCCCGAGCCACCTCAGCTGTCCCCTCTCGATGTGGAGGAGCAGCGGCTCTACTCCGAGTTCCTCCCGAGTGACTGAGCTTCTCACCCTATCTCTAAGGGAGCGCCCAGCCACCCTGCGAAGAAAGCTCATTTCGGCCGCCTGTATCCGGGATCTTGTCCTTTCGGTCATGACCCAAAGCTCATGACCATAGGTGAGAGTAGGAACGTAGATTGACCGGTAAATCGAGAGCTTCGCCTTACGGCTTAGCTCTTTCTTCACCACGACAGACCGGTACATCGACCGCATTACTGCAGAAGCTGCACCGATCCGTCTGTCAATCTCCCGTTCCATCCTCCCCTCACTCGTGAACAAGACCCCTAGATACTTAAACTCCTCCACTTGGGGCAGGAACTCTCCACCAACCTGGAGTGGGCAAGCCACCCTTTTCCGACTGAGGACCATGGCCTCGGATTTGGAGGTGCTGATCCCCATCCCAGCCGCTTCACACTCGGCTGCAAACCGTCCCAATGCATGCTGAAGGTCCTGGTTAGAAGGGGCCAACACGACAACGTCATCCGCAAAGAGCAGAGACGAAACCGTGTGGTCCCCAAACCTGACACCCTCCGGCCCTTGGCTGCGCCTAGAAATTCTGTCCATAAAAATTATGAACAGAACCGGCGACAAAGGGCAGCCCTGCCGGAGTCCAACATGCACCGGGAACAAGTCTGACTTACTGCCGGCAATGCGGACCAAACTCCTGCTTCGGTCATACAGGGACCGGACAGCCCTCAGTAAAGGACCCCGGACCCCATATTCCCCCAGCACCCTCCACAGGACGCCGCGAGGGACACAGTCGAATGCCTTCTCCAAATCCACAAAACAAATGTGGACTGGTTGGGCAAACTCCCATGAACCCTCCAGCACCCTGTAGAGGGTATAGAGCTGGTCCAGTGTTCCGCGACCAGGACGAAAACCACACTGTTCCTCCTGAATCCGAGGTTCCACTATCGGCCGGATTCTCCTCTCCAGTACCCTGGCATAGACTTTCCCGGGGAGGCTGAGAAGTGTGATCCCCCTATAGTTGGAACACACCCTCCGGTCCCCCTTCTTAAAAAGAGGGACCACCCCCCCGGTCTGCCATCCCAGAGGCACTGTCCCCGACCGCCACGCGATGCTGCAGAGGCGTGTCAGCCAAGACAGCCCCACAACATCCAGAGACTTGAGGTACTCAGGGCGGATCTCATCCACCCCCGGTGCCTTGCCACCGAGGAGTTTCTTGACCACCTCGGTGACTTCAGCCCGGGTGATGGACGAGTCCTCCTCTGAGCCCCCAGCCTCTGCTTCCTCAATGGAAGACGTGACGGCGGGATTGAGGAGATCCTCGAAGTATTCCTTCCACCGTCCGACAACATCCCCAGTCGAGGTCAACAGCCGCCCATCGCCACTGTAAACAGCGTTGGTAGGGCACTGCTTCCCCCTCCTGAGGCGCCGGACGGTTTGCCAGAATCTCTTCGAGGCCAGCCGATAGTCTTTTTCCATGGCCTCACCGAACTCCTCCCAGGCCCGAGTTTTTGCCTCCACGACCACCCGGGCTGCAGTCCGTTTAGCCTGTCGGTACCTGTCAGCTGCCTCAGGAGTCCCACAAGCCAGCCAGGCCCGATAGGACTCCTTCTTCAGCTTGACGGCATCCCTTACTTCCGGTGTCCACCACCGGGTTCGGGGATTGCCGCCTCGACAGGCACCGGAGACCTTGCGTCCACAGCTCCGAGCAGCCGCTTTGACAATGGAGGTGGAGAACATGGTCCACTCGGACTCAATATCTCCAGCCTCCCTCGGGATCCGGTCGAAGCTCTGCCGGAGGCAGGAGTTGAAGATCTCTCTGACAGGAGACTCGGCCAAACGTTCCCAGCAGACCCTCACAGTACGTTTGGGTCTACCGAGTCTATCCAGCTTCCTCCCCCGCCATCGGATCCAACTCACCACCAGGTGGTGATCAGTTGACAGCTCCGCCCCTCTCTTCACCCGAGTGTCCAAGACATACGGCCGCAGATCAGATGAAACGACCACAAAGTCGATCATTGACCTACGACCTAGGGTGTCCTGGTGCCATGTGCACTGATGGACACCCTTATGCTTGAACATGGTGTTCGTTATGGACAAACTGTAACTAGCACAGAAGTCCAATAACTGAACACCACTCGGGTTCAGATCAGGGGGGCCGTTCCTCCCAATCACGCCCCTCCAGGTTTCACTGTCATTGCCCACGTGGGCGTTGAAGTCCCCCAGTAGAACGACGGAGTCCCCAGTCGGAGCACTCTCCAGCACCCCTCCCAGAGACCCCAAGAAGGTCGGGTACTCTGCACTGCCGTTCGGCCCGTAGGCACACACAACAGTGAGAGACCTATCCCCGAGCCGAAGCCGCAGGGAAACGACCCTCTCGTTCACCGGGGTAAACTCCAACACATGGCAGCAGAGCTGGGGGGCTATAAGCAAACCCACACCAGCCCGCCGCCTCTCACCATGGGCAACTCCAGAGTGGTAAAGAGTCCATCCCCTCTCGAGGAGTGTGGTTCCAGAGCCCAAGCCATGCGTGGAGGTGATTCCGACTATCTCTAGTCGGAACCTCTCAACCTCACGCACAAGCTCAGGCTCTTTCCCCGCCAGCGAGGTGACATTCCATGTCCCAAGAGCCAGTTTCCGTGTCCAGGGATCGGGTCGTCTAGGCCCCCGCCTTCCAGAAAATGTATATGAGAATGTATAGAAATTTCAAGATTGTTAACTCTTTGGCCATAAATAAGTTCAATAGGTCAAATACGGACTACTGTCTGGCTAATGAAACATCAATAGGAGAGTATGTGTTCAAAGTAAAGTTCAAAGACTTTTTGGCCGGAACAAAAGTACTAGAAGTAATACTTCAGCTACTGATGAAACATTAGAAGAAGTCTTTGAATATTTATAGAAAGTTCAAAATGAAGGATCCTTTGTCAAGAAATTTGTACAATAGGTCAAATGTGGACTACTCCCAGTCTAATAAAACTTCAGAAGTATATGAGTATGTACATAATGGTAAAGTTCAAAGACCCTTAGGCCATAAATATGTTCAAAAAGTCATATTTGAACTATTGATGAAAAAACTGAAAAATTATATGAGAATGTATAGAAATTTCAAGATTGATAACTCTTTAGCCATAGATAAGTTCAATAGGTCAAATACGGACTACTGTCTTGCTCATGAAACATCAAAAGGAGAGTACGTATTCAAAGTAAAGTTCAAAGACCTTTTGGCCGGAAAAGAAGTACTAGATGTCATACTTGAGCTACTGATGAAACATCAGAAGAAGTCTTTGAATATTTATAGAAAGTTCAAATTTAAGGATTCTTTGTCAAGAAATGTGTTCAATAGGTCAAATATGGACTACACTCAGTCTAATAAAACTCCAGGAGTATATGAGTATGTACATAAAGTTAAAGTTCAAAAACTCTTAGGCCATAAATATGTTCAAAATGTCATACTTGAACCACTGATGAAATATCAGAAGGAATCAATGAGTATCTATAGAAATTTTAAGATTGAGAAGTCTTTGGCTTGAAATGCATTCAATAGGTCAAATGTGGACTACTGTGAGTCTAATAAAACTTCAGAAGCAGTGTATGAGTTTGTATATAAAGATGAAGTTCAAAGACCCTTAGGCCATAATTATGTTCAAAAAATCATATTTGAACTTCTAAAGAAAAACCAGAAAATGTAAATGAGAATGTATAAAAATTTCAAGATTGAGAACTCTTTGGCCATAAATAAGTTCAATAGGTCATATACAGACTACTGTCTGGCTAATGAAACATCAAAAGGAGAGTATATGTTCAAAGTTAAAGTTCAAAGACCTCTTTGTCCAGAAATCCATTCAATGGGTCATATGTGGACTACTGTCAGAATAATAAATCTTCAGAAGGAGTGTATGAGTTTGTATATAAAGTTGAAGTTCAAAGACCCTTAGGCCATAAATATGTTCAAAAAGTCATATTTGAACTATTGATGAAAAAACTGAAAAATTATATGAGAATGTATAGAAATTTCAAGATTGATAACTCTTTAGCCATAGATAAGTTCAATAGATCAAATACGGACTACTGTCTTGCTCATGAAACATCAAAAGGAGAGTACGTATTCAAAGTAAAGTTCAAAGACCTTTTGGCCGGAAAAGAAGTACTAGATGTCATACTTGAGCTACTGATGAAACATCAGAAGAAGTCTTTGAATATTTATAGAAAGTTCAAATTTAAGGATTCTTTGTCAAGAAATGTGTTCAATAGGTCAAATGTGGACTACTCCCAGTCTAATAAAACTCCAGGAGTATATGAGTATGTACATAAAGTTAAAGTTCAAAAACTCTTAGGCCATAAATATGTTCAAAATGTCATACTTGAACCACTGATGAAACATCAGAAGGAATCAATGAGTATCTATAGAAATTTCAAGATTGAGAAGTCTTTAGCTTGAAATGCATTCAATAGGTCAAATGTGGACTACTGTGAGTCTAATAAAACTTCAGAAGCAGTGTATGAGTTTGTATATAAAGTTGAAGTTCAAAGACCCTTAGGCCATAATTAGGTTCAAAAAATCATATTTGAACTTCTAAAGAAAAAACAGAAAATGTATATGAGAATGTATAGAAATTTCAAGATTGAGAACGTCTAAGGTTACGTATGTAACCTCTGTTCCCTGAGAACAGGGAACGAGCGCTGCGTCTAGCTGACGCTATGGGGAACGCCCTCGGCGTGACTGGTGTCTGAAGCTACTATCGAATCACGGCAAAGTCTTTGCCCGACGTCAGCCCATGACGTCATCATCGTGCGACCCGGAAGTATAAAAGGGCGCCGTGCCAACACATACACATCTTCTCGTCTGAAGGGACTGTATGGCAGATAGGCCCTGAAGCATGGCAACGCGACGCAGCGCTCGTTCCCTGTTCTCAGGGAACAGAGGTTACATACGTAACCTTAGACGTTCCCTTTCGAAAGGGAACTCTCGCTGCGTCTAGCTGACGCTATGGGGAACGATATACCAACGCCGCCATGCTGAGGGGAGTGTCTGCCTCTTGGCAGTGACAACTGTCAACACAAGTAATTCCACTGAAAAAACCTGAGCGACTCCCCCTCAGGTCACACTGGGCTGACAGTGACAGCACTCCCTACGGTCATAGCCCAAGCTATGCAACTAAAAAGAACCCTAGCGCACTGCGCGGGGTTCCATCTAGACAGCTCGAAGGCCCGGGACCACTACTTCCAAAGAAGGGGTCCCTTTAAGGGAATGTGGCTAGGGGACCCGAAGGAACCCCAGCCAGTCACTACTCGGGAAACCAGTTCTCCCGAGTGCCACCAGGGAGGCCTGACCTGGTGCCCTAAGTGTTATGGACACTTCGGTTTAGCCAACCCTGTCTGTTCAAAAACAGAGCCTCTGGATGGTGCCCATGGGGCATCCAAACTAAGGGACTGAAACAACTGGCAGTCCTACTTAGCCCGGAACTCAGAGACGGGTTATCCAAGAGAGCAATACTCAGCGTAGCGCTTTAGAACCCTTGCTAGCGAGGGGAGTCTGCCTGCTCAAATCAAGGATCTACCAGGTGCTTGTGTTTCAAAGCAGTAGGGAGGCCAAAAGGGCCTAAGGACTGATCTAACAGGGAGGCCTCATGAGAGGCCTACGACCGTCTGACCAGGCTCAGGCGGCTGAGCGCTCATAGACGACCCTCATTGAGGGGAGCAGCTGAACCTGCCTGGCGGGTAACCTCCAGCTATAGGCCCAACTACCACAAGTTCTCCACAGAGAACTGGTAATCAAGAAGTGCCTAGCTCAGGAACTTCACCTTCAAGGAGGCCCTGTGGGCCTACTACTTGATAGCGGGTTTTCCAGGGAGGCCTATAGAGGCCTACTACCTAACAGCAAGCCATGCTGGCAACCCGAGCATCCTGGCTCGGGACTCCATCCTCAGGGAGGCCTAGTGAGGCCTACTACCTGACAGCAATACCGCCAATTTTCAGAGCGTTCAAGCTCACTTCCAGGGAGGCCTAGTAAGGCCTACTACCTGCCTTTAGCGAAGCATAGTCCCTTGCTGAGGTTACTCTTATTTTCTCAAGGAGGCCTAATGGAGGCCTACTACTTGACAGTCAAGCTACGCAGGCTAGTCGAGCATCCTGATTAAGGAACTCGCCCTCAAGAGAGGCCTATTGAGGCCTACTACCTGATAACCAGCCTTTAGGGAGGCCTGGAGAGGCCTGCTACCTGTTTGCAATTCGTGCTAACTGTATCAAATGACTGGATCCCAGGAACGCCTTAGGGAGGCCTGATGGGGCCTACTACCTCGTTCGAGTGACCACAACCTGGGAGCTCACCCTCAGGGAGGCCTATTGAGGCCTACTAGTCGACAGTCAAGCTACGCAGGCTATCCGAGCATCCTGATTAAGGAACTCGCCCTCAAGGGAGGCCTATTGAGGCCTACTACCTGATAACCAGCCTTCAGGGAGGCCTGGAGAGGCCTGCTACCTGTTTGCAATTCGTGCTAACTGTATCAAATGACTGGATCCTAGGAACGCCTTAGGGAGGCCTGATGGGGCCTACTACCTCGTTCGAGTGACCACAACCTGGGAGCTCACCCTCAGGGAGGCCTATTGAGGCCTACTAGTCGACAGTCAAGCTACGCAGGCTATCCGAGCATCCTGATTAAGGAACTCGCTCTCAAGGGAGGCCTATTGAGGCCTACTACCAGATAATCAGCCTTTAGGGAGGCCTGGAGAGGCCTGCTACCTGTTTGTAATTCGTGCTTAACTGTTTTAGATGACTGGATCCCAGGAACACCTTAGGGAGGCCTGATGGGGCCTACTACCTTAGAACTTAACAGCAGGTCTTCAGGGAGGCCTGATGAGGCCTACAACCTGCCTCTGGTAGTGATCACAACCTGAGAGCTCACCCTCAGGGAGGCCTAATAAGGCCTTACAACTAACAGCGGGCCTTCAGGGAGGCCTGATGAGGCCTACAACCTGATAGCCGCCAGGCTAGCTGTCCCGATGCGCACATCGGTACATATCTCCAGTGAGGCCTGGTTGAGGCCTTCCAACTGAAAACGCGCCTTGTTCAAGAGGCCTACTGAGGCCTACAATTGACAGCCGACCTTCAGGAGAGCGTATTTGCCCCTTTTTAACCTGATAGCCAGCTAGGCTAGCAGTACCTTGATGCCTCAGCATTGGCACCTGCCTTACTAGTGGGAAGTAGTAATATTTGGTACATATTACCAACGGTGGCGGTGCCTCAGCAACGCGCCTCCTTCATCCACATCCCAACTGACGCCTCAGCGTTCAGTCGTTGATGAATACCCAACTCTATACAGGAAACCTGGGGTCTGTAAGAAATACATATTTTTAGTGTAATACACAAAAAATGACCACTCTCACCTGCGGCATGTTGAGCGAAGACTCATAGAGCAGTTCTCACCACCATGTTCTACCGCCCTTGAATGCCTGAAAGGGGTGTTCTCACTGAGCAAGTCCGGGCGGGCCGTCAGAACATAGTTCTACTATCATGGGCCCGCCTCAGGCCTGATGTAAGAAGCGCCTGGGTAAAAAATCATTAAAAGACATTAAAAAGGAAAAGGAGAGGAGAGGGCTAGGATGTAACCGCCCTCAGAGGAAGTGATCCATCACCAACGCCGAGAGCGTTGGTCCTGGATCACCTCCCTCAGATCCTTTTTCCCCCGCGGGAATCCCGTCTCCTCTGTGCCCTGCTCCTCCACGGAGGGGGGGCACGAGAGGAGACGCTAGCCCTCTGGTCCTGCCTACGGTCCTCAGACCGTGAAGGACCAGGTCCCGCCTGCCTGGGTGGGGGCGCGGATCTCAGCGGTATGCATGTCTTAAATGCCGCTGAGCGCGCCTTCGCCTCCCTGAACTTTCCAACCCCCGCCTCAACGGAGGTGCCGAAAAGTTCAGTCGGCGAAACGAGGAGAAAGCCTTTCTCTTTCTCCCCGATATCAGCCAGGCTCAGCCACAGATGCCTCTCCGTGACCACCATAGCCGCCATAGAGCGGCCGCTAGCAGCAGCAGTCTGCTTGGTGGCCCGGAGAGCAAGATCTGTGGTGCGGCGCCGCTCAGCAACCGCCTCAGGGGACAGCCCGGCCCCCTGGTCGAGATCCTCCAGCAGGTCCGCCTGGTACGCCTGAAACACCGCCATGGTGTGAAAAGCAGCACCAGCCTGACCCGCTGCCGTGTATGCCCCTGCCATTAAAGCACAGTTTGAGCTCTCAGTGTTGATGCCCACGATATGCGAGAAAAGTTCGCAAACTTTCCTCGCCAGTCGGTAGCCTCAACACATATCCATATTCCCCTATCCCCTCGACATCAGCGAAGTTAAACGCTGATGCTGATGAATATTGGGTCGAATATGGATTCTTCCATGCCCTCTCGATCTCTGTAAGAAGATCAAGAAGAAATGGAAGGCTCATCTGAGCTGATGGTTTATGGCCAAGGAGAAAACGATCGTGCAATCTACCACGAGCGATCTCTCCTCTAACGCGCCAACATGGCAGCCGCAGCCTGCCTGCAGTACGTTCCATAACATTCATCAGCTCAGCATACACGGTCAGGGTGGCTGAGAGGATCCATACCACTCTCACCAGCCATCCCTAAGAGCACTTGCTGTTTAGTCTCGTTAACCGCCAGATCGTCGCAACGATCGGCGAGCTGCATCTGAGAACCTGTACTGGCTTCGTATCCAGCAAGCTAAACACTTTACTCAATAACCAGTCTTGACACAGAAGTCGTCGTTCAGATTTACTGAATAAATGTGTAAAACTGTAAAACAACACAAAACAAAAAGAATACATAAATAAACTGTTACATGGTAAGTGTTGAGTCCAACAATATTAATCAGGAGACGATCATACAAAATGTTTACACAATACAAATGTACAACTATGAATTTCCCAATTCTGCATTATGAAACAATTACTTTTACATGCAGTCCCTCATAAGCTTACAAATAACATAATTAAGAATAATTAACCGCCACTTACAGACAGTGCCTCGTTTAAGAGTTGTAAATGCGATGGACGGCAAATTCAGCATGCACTTCCATGTGTTGAGCACGTTCTTTTTAACCCAACCCTGGAAACTGAATAAAATAAATTCAAGCAGCAGAATATAAATTTACCAGCAGGGGGAGCAAAAACGCTAAAATAAATGCTAAAATAGGCAAAGTCACAACACTCCCCGTCTGGTATCCCAAAGATACCATTTATCCTAGCGATTACTGGACTAAACAGCCTGATCTGAAGACAGGAGGTATACTAATTCAGAAATAGGTCTGAGATAGATTCTTGTTGTTCCATGTTGAACCGTTTTCACCTCCACTTTCCTTACCATACCGTCTGTACTGGGAATAGCCTTCACAATTATCCCCATTGGCCACTCATTCCTCTTGACTTGTTTGTCTTTGAGAAGTACAATGTCACCTTCCTTGATGTTCGGATGTTTGTGAAGCCATTTGCGACGGCTCTGAAGAGTTCCAAGATACTCCTTCCTCCACCTATTCCAGAATGTTTCTGCTAAGGTTTGAACCCGTTTCCATTGACATTGGAGCATGTCTTTCTTGCTGAAATCTTCTTGTGGAGTTGGGAGACTACCAGCTTTTTGTGTCAGAAGCATAGATGGTGTTAGGATGAAGGGGAATTCAGGATCTGTGGAGACTGGGACCAGAGGCCGTGCATTAATGATGGCTGTGACCTCAGACATGAATGTCACTAAGACTTCATGAGTCAGCTGTGTGTACCTGTTTTCCAGGAGCATAGAATCCAGGATACGCCTTGTTATACCAATCATGCGTTCCCAGACACCACCCATATGAGAAGAGTGTGGTGGATTAAAGACCCAGGAACATCTTTGCTCAAGCAGGTATTCTCTCACCTTTGTTTGTTCATTCTCACTCATTTTAAGCTCTCTAGAGGCACCAACGAAATTCGTCCCACAGTCGGAACGCAGCTGCTTGGCAGGACCTCTAATAGAGAAGAATCTTCTGAGAGCATTAATGAGACTTGAGGAAGTCATTGACTCAATCACCTCTATGTGAATTCCTCTGGTACACATGCAAGTGAACAACACTGCCCACCTCTTGCTATTCGCTTGGCCACCCCTTGTGCGTCGTGAGATCACTTCCCATGGCCCAAACACATCTAAGCCGACAAAAGAAAAGGGTGGATCCATCTGCAGCCTTTCCGCTGGCAGGTCAGCCATCTGTTGTTCCTCCATCTTGCCTCTTAATTTACGGCAAATAACACACCTCTGGATAATACTGCTAATGCATCGTTTAGCCCCAATTATCCAAAAGCCATTAGATCTTATGGTGCCCTCTGTAAGATGTCTGCCCTGATGCCGCACACGTTCATGAAAATGTCTGACCAGTAGGACTGTGATGTGGTGGTGAGCCGGTATGATGAGGGGATTTGTTTCTTTATCTCCTAGCTCCGCTTGTCTGATACGTCCACCAACTCTTAGCAAACCATTGCTGTCGATGATTGGATTCAACTTTAAAAGTGGACTATGTGAGGGAATATCACCCATGGAAGTGATACATTTCAGCTCATCTGAATACACCTCATGTTGTACACTCTTGATGATGATCTCTTCTGCTTTCAGGAGGTCGCTTACAGATAAGCCCTTTGGGCACAAATGCCAACCAGTGCACTGACTATCGTCATCTGTTCCAGTGAAACAATGAGCTATGTGCTGCAGCCGAGCTACGGCTCTGACGACTGTTCTCCAGTCTGAGAATTGCTCAAATCTTTTGGTACCTAACTGATTCAGGTTGACATGGGTAGACAAGACTTTAACCTCTGGGTGCACTTCAACATCTTCATCGGGGTCAATAAGGTTAAATGAGCTTGGGCTATCAGAGAGCCGCTCTGGTGGATAGTGCAAAAATGAAGGTCCTGTGAGCCAGGTTGTGGCCTCAAGCTTGGCAGATGAAACAGAACGAGAGCCATGATCGGCAGGATTTTGCTCAGAGGAAACATACCTCCATTGTTCAGGCTGAGTAGAATGTCTGATGCGCTGCACTCTGTTGCTCACATAAACATGGAACCGTCTTGACTCATTATAGATGTATCCTAACACCACTCTACTATCCGTGTAGAACCTTATTCTATCTGGCTTTAGATGAATCTCTTCTGTAATGAGTTCAGTTAGTTCAACAGCTAGGACTGCAGCACAAAGTTCCAGCCTAGGCACAGATAGATCAGGTTTTGGAGCCAACCTTGCCTTGCCAAGAATAAAGCCTACCTCTGTGTTGCCATTCTGATCTGAGGCTCTCAAGTAGGCAACAGCTGAGATAGCCTTCATGGAGGCATCAGAGAAGACGCATATTTCAGTGTATTCGGCTTCAGAAAGAGGAATGGATACATACATGCGTGGAATGGTCAGACTTCTCAAATCTTGCAGCGAATGACACCACCGTGTCCACTCTTCATGCCTGTTCTCAGGGAGTGGTGTGTCCCACTCATGTGTCTGTGATGAGAGTTCTCGTAAGAGTAGACGTCCCTGAATTGTGATTGGTGCCAGGAATCCAAGGGGATCGAATAAGCTGTTCACTGTTGAAAGCACTCCTCTGCGTGTGTATGGCTTTTCAGTGTCAGGCACTTGGAAGGTGAACGTATCCGACGTTAGATTCCACTGCACTCCCAAGCTTCGCTGATCAGGTAAGTCATCTGTGGAGAGGTCAAGGGATTTGATGTCCTTAGCCAAATCTTCATTAGGAAAGGCATCCATTACTTTGGCTCTGTTTGCAGCGATTTTATGAAGTCTGAGGTTTGAAGCAGCTAGTGCCTCTTGTGTCCTTTTTAGTACATCGATTGCCTCTTCCTCTGTAGGAAATGACTTCAAGGCATCATCTACATAGAAATCTTGTTCAACGAATTTCCTCACATCCCTGCCATACTCTTTCTCTTCTTCTTTGGCAGCTCTGCGAATTCCATAAATGGCCACTGCTGGTGAAGGGCTATTCCCGAACACGTGAACTCGCATCCTGTAGTCCACAACCTCCTTAGTCAGATCATTGTCGCGATGCCATAGAAAGCGCAAAACATCACGACAGTCCTCCCGGACCAAGAAGCAGTGAAACATCTGCTGTATATCTGCCGTGATGGCAACAGGATTCTTTCGAAATCTTATGAGGACTCCTAACAGGCTATTGTTAAGGTCAGGGCCAGACAGCAGTACATCGTTAAGAGATACTCCATCAAACTGTGCACTAGAGTCAAATACAACTCGTATTTGATCTGGTTTTTTGGGATGGTACACCCCAAAGGATGGTAGATACCAGCTCTCTTGGCCATCTTGTAAAGGAGGTGCCAGCTCGGCATGGTTATTGTCGAGTATTCTTTGCATGAACTCTGTGAAGTCATCTCTCATCTTTGGTCGTTTGTCAAGATTGCGACGGAGAGACATGAGACGTCTTTTAGCATATTCTCTGTTGTTTGGTAAGCGTCTCCTTGGCTTACGAAATGGCAATGGCGCTACCCAGCTGTTACTCGAGTCCTTGAAGAATTCCTTTTCCATGATGTCCAGAAATAACTGATCCTCAACAGAATGTGCAGATTTATTGTCATCTTTGGTCTGCTGAAAGACTGACTGGCCAAGTCTGCAGCTTGATAGGCTTCCTTGACAGTGTGGCAAGTGAGATGGCTTTTGGAACTGGGTTTTCTCATCAAACGACTCCTTCAGTACAATGTGATTATTGCATGGACTGAAGTAGCTTGGTCTGCCATTCTCTAAGATGTGTGTTCTCATGCAATTCACCGGAAAGGGCTTGTGACACTTCCCTAGACACACATTTCCCACAATGACCCAACCAAGGTCCAATTTTTGGGCATATGGAGCATCATGGGGACCGTTAAGTTGCTTGCGGACTTTATGTGCTCTTATTATGTCTCTTCCCAACAGGAGCAGTATTTCAGCATTAGGGTCAATAGGTGGTATCTTGTCTACTATCACTTTTAGGTGACTATGGTGCAAGGCAGCAACAGCAGTTGGTATTTCATCTCTGTTATCTGGCATACTATTGCATTCGATAAGAGTAGGAAGTGGAAAATTGATCTCACCATCTGCAGACTCAATGATGAACCCATGAGCTCTTCTTCCAGTTGCTTGAACTACTCCAGCACATGTCTTTAATGTGTATGATGAAGAGGTTCCTTGCACATTGAACATGTCGAAAAATTCTGATCTGGCCAAAGATCTATTACTCTGCTCATCTATTATGGCATAGATCCGCTTGCCTTGGTTGGGACCGCCAGCAGGAAAAACATTCACAAGGCATATTTTGGAGCATGACTTTTCACTAAATCCTTTGCCACAAACCTTGGTGCATTTTGATGACACTTCTCCACCACAAGACTCCTCTTCCTCCCCGCCATGCAGTGTGGGAGGTGTAGAACCAGAACGCCACGGCGCTGGGCCCGGGTGAAGAGCAGCCAGATGTTTGTCACTGTCACATTCAGAGCATTTGATTGACACATCACAATTCTTAGCCACGTGTTTGTTCGATGAACAGCATCTAAAACAGATGGACAGCTCCCTTAAAATCCCTTTCCGTTCCTCTAATGGCTTTTCTCTGAAGCCTCTGCATTTTTTGAGAGGATGAGGTTTACGATGTATTGGACATTGCTTATCGAACTCCTTGGTCGCTCTCTGAAGATTGTTTGCATGAGAGAGATTAAAGGAGGGCATCACATCTGTTTTATGGACAGAGACAGGTTTATGAACATGGGTGTGGCTTTCACTGTACCTGTTCTTTTCACCAGGGTTTATGGAGGGTGAGGAAAAATTGAAGCTTGGATCATTGCGTGCTCTTGCTTCTGCACACACAAACTCAACAAAGAATGAGAATGGTGGGAAAGAAACTCCATAAGTGTACTTGTAGTGTGAACCCTGCATCATCCACTTTTCTTGTAGTCCAAAGGGCAGCTTTTGCACAATAGGATTAACCCCTCTGGCTGTATCAAGATAAGTAAGCCCAGGTAGATCACCCCCACTCTTAGCAGCTTCTATCTCTAAAAGCAAGTCTCCTAGTTCACGAAGCTTATGATGGTCTTTAGCCGATAACTTTGGAAAAGTCTCCAATTTTGTGAAGAGAGCCTTTTCGATAGCTTCTGGAGATCCATAGGTCACATCCAGTCTCTCCCAGATCAGTTCAAGACCAGCAGGTAAATTTCTCACATTCACAGACTTTATGCGACGGGCATGATCTGCTGAATCTCTCCCCAGCCACGTAATCAATAAATCAAATTCCTCACCTGCTGTAAGATCAAGGTTCTTGATGGCGTTGAGAAATGATGATTTCCAGGCCAGATAGTTTTCAGGACGATCATCAAATTTGTTAAGCCCTGATGTCACTAGCTGGTTTCGTGCTAAAAACTTAGCTAGGTCATACGTGGCTGCATCATGTCTAAAGTGATGAGTAGAATGATTCGTGTTTCGAACGGGATGGTGAATGGGAGCAGCTGGACTCTTAGAATGGTGAGGGAAGCTATGTGAAGACCGGGGAAAAGGCGGATTAGACTGATCTGCAGTCTCACTGCCATGGTAGTGACCGGCGTTCCAAGAGGACAGTACACGATACCCCTGTGGAGAAGGCTTTTTTTCTCTGTCATCCTCCACATTTTTGGATAATTCAGTCTTTGCGTTCTCTTTGGTTGGTACAGTGTCACTAGGTTCACTGTGTTGTTTTACATACTCTTCAGTACGTTGCCTAGGACTTTGCTGTGGAAGGTGGATAGATGAACCATGATGTGATCTTTTTACCTCTAGTTCAGCGACAGCAGCTTCCATTACTGCTGCTTCTGCCATAGCAGCTTCCGCTTCTCTCTCTTTTACCATTGCGTCTAATGTTGCTTCAAGGCGAGCTTTCTCTATTTTAATTTCCATTTCCTTTTTTGCAAATGAGGCTCTTGCCTGTGCAGCTTCTGCCTTCGCTCTTGCTTTAGCTGCTGCCATGCTGACCGTGGACATGCCGGAAGTCACGGAACGTCGAGATGAAGCTGACTGACTTTTTTCATCTTCCATGACTGATTCGAGCTTGATAACCGTGTGGAGAGTCTGCAGTCGTCGTGTTAGCCCCTATGCTGTGTATGACAATAGCAGGTGAAGTCCAGCTTCCATGATAAACAGCTCTTGTATGAAGCTTGTCTTTTTACTGTACTGGCTTCGTATCCAGCAAGCTAAACACTTTACTCAATAACCAGTCTTGACACAGAAGTCGTCGTTCAGATTTACTGAATAAATGTGTAAAACTGTAAAACAACACAAAACAAAAAGAATACATAAATAAACTGTTACATGGTAAGTGTTGAGTCCAACAATATTAATCAGGAGACGATCATACAAAATGTTTACACAATACAAATGTACAACTATGAATTTCCCAATTCTGCATTATGAAACAATTACTTTTACATGCAGTCCCTCATAAGCTTACAAATAACATAATTAAGAATAATTAACCGCCACTTACAGACAGTGCCTCGTTTAAGAGTTGTAAATGCGATGGACGGCAAATTCAGCATGCACTTCCATGTGTTGAGCACGTTCTTTTTAACCCAACCCTGGAAACTGAATAAAATAAATTCAAGCAGCAGAATATAAATTTACCAGCAGGGGGAGCAAAAACGCTAAAATAAATGCTAAAATAGGCAAAGTCACAACAGAACCCATGATGTATGTCAACGCTCAGCCTCAGCGTGAGCGGGACAGCATCATCCAGTCCCAGATGCCAATTGGAATTTGTTTTACCTTAACTCGTATAGCAGATCAAACAGACAGTCCCTGAAGACGAGAAAGATGTGTATGTGTTGGCACGGCGCCCTTTTATACTTCCGGGTCGCACGATGATGACGTCATGGGCTGACGTCGGTCAAAGACTTTGCCGTGATTCGATAGTAGCTTCAGACACCAGTCACGCCGAGGGCGTTCCCCATAGCGTCAGCTAGACGCAGCGAGAGTTCCCTTTCGAAAGGGAACTCTTTGGCCATAAATAAGTTCAATAGGTCAAATACAGACTACTGTCTGGCTAATGAAACATCAGAAGGAGAGTATGTGTTCAAAGTTAAAGTTCAAAGACCTCTTTGTCCAGAAATCCATTCAATGGGTCATATGTGGACTACTGTCAGAATAATAAATCTTCAGAAGGAGTGTATGAGTTTGTATATAAAGTTGAAGTTCAAAGACCCTTAGGCCATAAATATGTTCAAAAAGTCATATTTGAACTATTGATGAAAAAACTGAAAAATTATATGAGAATGTATAGAAATTTCAAGATTGATAACTCTTTGGCCATAGATAAGTTCAATAGGTCAAATACGGACTACTGTCTGGCTCATGAAACATCAAAAGGAGAGTACGTATTCAAAGTAAAGTTCAAAGACCTTTTGGCCGGAAAAGAAGTACTAGAGGTCATACTTGAGCTACTGATGAAACATCAGAAGAAGTCTTTGAATATTTATAGAAAGTTCAAATTTAAGGATTATTTGTCAAGAAATGTGTTCAATAGGTCAAATATGGACTACTCTCAGTCTAATAACACTTCAGGAGTATATGAGTATGTACATAAAGTTAAAGTTCAAAAACTCTTAGGCCATAAATATGTTCAAAATGTCATACTTCAACCACTGATGAAACATCAGAAGGAATCAATGAGTATTTATAGACATTTCAAGATTGGGAACTCTTTGGCCTGAAATGCATTCAATAGGTCAAATGTGGACTACTGTGAGTCTAATAAAACTTCAGAAGGAGCGTTTGAGTTTGTATATAAAGTTGAAGTTCAAAGACCCTTGGGCCATAATTCTGTTCAAAAAATCATATTTGAACTTCTAAAGAAAAACCAGAAAATGTATATGAGAATGTATAGAAATTTCAAGATTGAGAACTCTTTGGCCATAAATAAGTTCAATAGGTCAAATACGGACTACTGTCTGGCTAATGAAACATCAATAGGTGAGTATGTGTTCAAAGTAAAGTTCAAAGACCTTTTGGCTGGAACAAAAGTACTAGAAGTAATACTTGAGCTACTGATGAAACATTAGAAGAAGTCTTTGAATATTTATAGAAAGTTCAAAATGAAGGATTCTTTGTCAAGAAATTTGTACAATAGGTCAAATGTGGACTACTCCCAGTCTAATAAAACTTCAGAAGTAAAAAAACTGAAAAATTATATGAGAATGTATAGAAATTTCAAGATTAAGAACTCTTTCGCCTGAAATGCATTCAATAGGTCAAATGTGGACTACTGTGAGTCTAATAAAGCTTCAGTAGAAGTGTATGAGTTTGTATATAAAGTTGAAGTTCAAAGACCCTTAGGCCATGAATATGTTCAGAAGTCATATTTGAACTATTGAAGAAAAACCAGAAAATGTATATGAGAATGTATAGAAATTTCAAGATTGAGAACTCTTTGGCCATAAATAAGTTCAATAGATCAAATACGGACTACTGTCTGGCTAATGAAACATCAATAGGAGAGTATGTGTTCAAAGTAAAGTTCAAAGACCTTTTGGCCGGAACAAAAGTACTAGAAGTAATACTTGAGCTACTGATGAAACATTAGAAGAAGTCTTTGAATATTTATAGAAAGTTCAAAATGAAGGATTCTTTGTCAAGAAATTTGTACAATAGGTCAAATGTGGACTGCTCCCAGTCTAATAAAACTTCAGAAGTATATGAGTATTTACATATTGGTAAAGTTCAAAGACCCTTAGGCCATAAATATGTTCAAAAAGTCATATTTGAACTATTGATGAAAAAACTGAAAAATTATATGAGAATGTATAGATTTTTCAAGATTGATAACTCTTTAGCCATAGATAAGTTCAATAGGTCAAATACGGACTACTGTCTTGCTCATGAAACATCAAAAGGAGAGTACGTATTCAAAGTAAAGTTCAAAGACCTTTTGGCCGGAAAATAAGTACTAGATGTCATACTTGAGCTACTGATGAAACATCAGAAGAAGTCTTTGAATATTTATAGAAAGTTCAAATTTAAGGATTCTTTGGCAAGAAATGTGTTCAATAGGTCAAATACGGACTACTCAGAGCCGGCTCTCCCTATAAGCGAACTAAGCGGCTGCTTAGGGCCCCGCCGCCACTAGGGGGCCCCCTAACTACAGATTGCACTCGCCAGCGTCGCCGCAGTTCATCACGCAAGACGCTCAATTCGCGTCATTCGCACCGCACGAAAAGCGCCTTCCGCGTCGCGGGACCTCTAGACGCGCGTCAACGCGCCTTTCCATTGACTTAACATTGAAATCAAATCACTCGCGCCAGACACTCTATTTGCGTTTGGTGTGAACGCAGCATAACGTTAGCTGTCCGTCGATTATGCTGAATCAACATTGCTTGCGCTATGGTCCAGCCGTCGGCCCCAGCTCTGGGCTACAGACCTCGTAGAGACAGACCCACCTCCTTTGAATGTATTTTCTTTTTAACAGTTAACGTTACATGACCTACACTAGTTCTGGGAAAGAAAAAAACGAAAAATCTTTGTCTCAATAGACGCTTATTACAATAAAAAAATAGTTTAAGAACATTCGAGAGAAAGAAAGTAATAGGAAGAGAAAGAGCAATCATTTGACAGTCAAAATCAAAATGAAGTTTAAAATAAAGCGGTTAAATACAAGCTTTTTCTTATGGTCTTAATTGAATAGGCAATTAAAGATTATTAATAAATATTAATCTATATACTATTATGAAATATTTTATATATTGTTAAGCTAAATCGCCCAGACCATTTAAACCTAAAGAAAACGTCTCAGGTTATGACTATAACCATAGTTCCCTGAGAAGGGAACGAAACACTGCGTCCACTAGGGACAGCTTTGGGAACGCCCACAGCGTGATAGCGTCTGATGCACGTATGTCAACTCAGCCAATGGCGAGAGTGAGCGTCACGGGCGGGTGACGTCACGTCCAGGAAAGGATAAATATACATCCGGTCCGATCGCACTTCAGCTAAACTGCCGAAGCAAGGGATCACAGGGATGCAGGGAGTATGGCAAAGGGACGCAGTGTTTCGTTCCCTTCTCAGGGAACTATGGTTATAGTCATAACCTGAGACGTTCCCTTTCGAGGGAACTTCACACTGCGTCCACTAGGGACAGCTTTGGGAACGAAATACCAAAACGCCATAATACCAAATGCCTGTCGTGTGAAACTGTGGCACATTCAAGACAGGAGCACTGAAGAACCTGGAGCACATTCCAGGTCAAGATCATAGTATCTCACAAACGTAAGAGGCGAGGACCAACCGGCCGCATCGCAGACTTCTTTGAGGGAAACCCCCGATACTAAGGCCTTAGAGGCCGCCATACTCCTAGTAGAGTGGGCTTTGACAGCTAAGGGACACTGCTGATCAGAAGACCCATAAGCCAGTGAGATAGCCTCGACTATCCACTTGCTCATTGTATGTTTGGACGCAGGGAGACCCCTGTTCTGAGGTCCAAAACAAACAAACAATTGATCCGCTTTCCTCCACAGGGCAGCTCTGTGGACATAAGCATCCAGTGCTCGCACTGGACATATAAGGTTCAATCTTTCCTGGTCTGGATTAACAAATGGAGGAGGACAGAGAGCCTGCAGCACTATAGGCCGTGGAACATTGGTTAACACCTTCGGAACATACCCTAATCTAGGGTAAAGGAAAGCTTTAACCATCCCTGGTGCAAACTCCAAGCACGAAGGGGATATTGATAAGGCCTGAAGGTCTCCTACTCTCTTAATAGAAGAGATGGCAAGAAGGAAGATGGTTTTCAGAGTCAGAAACTTTTCTGAGATGATGTTAAGTGGCTCGAACGGAGCCGCAGATAAACCTTCCAACACTATAGCCAAATCCCAAGTAGGAACTCTAGTGCGCACCGCAGGCCTCAGCCTCTTAGTGCCATGAAGGAAACGAGTTACCAACGGGTCTCTCCCCACAGTAATACCATCCACATGGGCATGGTAAGCAGAAATAGATGAAACATACACCTTTAGTGTAGCAGGGGTCAACCCAGAGGAGAATCGCTCTTGTAAAAAATCTAGCACTGAACCAACAGGGCAGTTGACTGGATCTAAATGTCGTTCTTGACACCAAGAAGTGAACAACCTCCACTTCAGGGCATATAGTCTCCTCGTGGATGGAGCTCTGGAGCTAAGAATGGTCTCCACTACCTCAGTAGAGAGACCAGACTCTATGAGCTCAGCCCCCTCAGCGGCCAAACCCATAGGTTCCACATTTCTGGGCGGGGGTGAAATATTGAGCCCTCCGCCTGAGATAGAAGATCCCTCCTTATCGGAATCTTCCAAGGTGAGCCATCGAGCAGTGTTACAAGGTTCGAGAACCAAATCCGGCTCGGCCAGTAAGGAGCTACTAGCAGTAGACTTATCCCCTCCCGGCGAACTTTCTCCAGAACTCCCTGGAGCAGAACAACTGGGGGAAATGCGTACAGACGCCGCCTCGGCCACGTCTGTACCATGGCATCCAGTCCCAGAGGAGCTGGATGTGTCAACGAGAACCAGAGTGGACAGTGCGTCGTATTCTGAGACGCAAACAGATCCACTTCCGCCTGGCCGTAAATCTCCCAAATGAGCTTCACCACCTCGGGGTGAAGTCTCCATTCCCCTGGCCTCAGCCCCTGTCTTGACAGGATGTCCGCTCCAATATTCTGGGCCCCCGGGATAAAGATTGCTCTCAAGGAGAGTAACTTCCCCAGAGACCACAGGAGGATCTGGTGCGCTAGTTTGCATAGTGGGCGCGAACGCAGACCCCCCTGACGATTTACATAGGAAACCACCGATGTGTTGTCCGTACGGACCAACACATGATGGCCCCTCAGGTCCGGGAGGAAGAACTTCAAAGCATTGAAGACTGCCATCATCTCCAGGCAGTTGATGTGCCACGAAAGATGATGGTCCCCCCACAGACCCTGAGCTGAGCGGCCTTCCATTACCGCTCCCCAGCCCGTGAGAGAGGCATCTGTCGTCAGGGTGACTCGACGACATAGTGCCCCCAACACCGGACGGACCCTGGGACAGGAACCAGGCTTTCTTCCATATGACCAAGGCGCGGAGACACCGCCGCGTGATCTTGATCATACGAAAAGGGTTCCCCCTCGGGGAAAACCCTCTGGTCCTGAGCCACCACTGTAAGGGCCTCATGTACAGCAGGCCAAAAGGAATCACGTTGGACGCCGCTGCCAATAACCCCAGCAACTTTTGAAACTGCTTGACAGTGAATGACTGGCCTAGTTTGACTCTCTTTATAGCTGACAGAATCGCAGCAATGCGCGTGGGTGAAAGCACTGCCCGCATTGCTACAGAATCCCAAACCACGCCTAGAAAAGTGGTCCTCTGTACTGGAGGAAGCACACTCTTCTTCGCGTTCAGTCTCAACCCCAACTTTTGAATATGCGCGAGGACGACATCTCGATGCCGAACCGCCATCTCCTGTGACTGTGCCAGAATCAGCCAGTCGTCTATATAGTTCAGAATGCGTATGCCCTGCAGCCTGAGCGGGGCCAGAGCTGCATCTACGCATTTCGTGAACGTGCGGGGTGAGAGAGCTAGACCAAATGGAAGAACCCGATACTGGTACGCTTTGCCCCCGAAAGCGAACCTCAGGAACTTCCTGTGTTGTGGAAGGATGGAGACATGGAAGTATGCGTCCTTCAGATCTATTGTGACAAACCAATCCTCGGATCTGATTTGGGTCACAATCTGACTTAGCGTCAGCATCTTGAATTTTAGTTTCCTGACCGTACAATTCAGACGACGAAGATCTAATATGGGGCGCAACCCTCCATCCTTTTTTGGAACTAAGAAGTACCGGCTGTAAAAACCCGACTCTCTGTTCTGTACAGGGACCTGTTCTATAGCCTCCTTTTTTAACAAGGTTTCTACTTCCTGTTCCATTATCAGAGCCTGCTCGGGACGTACTGATGTTACCAGCACTCCGTTGAAACGAGGTGGGTGGAACCCAAACTGAATTCTGTACCCCTTTTCTACCGTCTGCAGGACCCATAGCGATATATTTGGTAGACGTTTCCATTCTGCCAGAAAATCTACTAAGGGAACCAGCCTCTCGAGGCTGGTCTCTGATATTTCCACTGCAACCATCTCGGCGGCCTGAAGCGTACTGGCAGCACCTAACCGATCTGGCTGTGTTTCTAACCTCCTTGGAGGCTGCGAGTGTGACACCTTGTCCTGTGGACGCCGAGTCACGAGCTCGCTGGAAACCGCTGCGCCCCGAAGCACCAAGGGTGGCGGGGTTGGCAGAACGGTCCCCTGAGGGCAACGAAGTGGAGTGGGCACCGTATACTGAGGTGAACACCAATCCACCCCGCGGGGGGGCGCCCTCGGAGACCTGACGCTGCTGGCGTCAGGACCTCTTTTGGCCTGAAGCCTTCTTCGCCTGAAGCACGACCCTCAGGTCGGTCTTCGGCTTAGAAGGCTTCGGCTGAGAGTGCCGACCTGGCCCACCGTATCTCTGAGGTGGAGCACGAGATGCGACACTCTCTTTTTGCTGCTGCCTGTACGAAGAGCTAGACGGCTGGGGCTGCTCACGCCCAGCAGCCCCAGAGGGTTGGTGGCGGCGCGGGAGATATTTTTTAAAAGCCTCCGCTTGCTTTTTATTCTCCTGAAATCTGTCGACGACTTCATTTACAGCGTCGCCGAACAGACCAGCGGGTTCAACTGGCGCATCAAGGAGAAAAGCCCTGTCTTTATCCTTAATATCAGATAAATTGAGCCACAGATGTCTCTCTGTCGCCACCAAGGCTGCCATAGACCGCCCAATAGCTCTAGCGGTCTCCTTGGTGGCTCTCAGAGATAAATCTGTGGCCCGACGCAGTTCGCGCACTGCCTCAGGGCTCACTGTTTCGCCGCCATCCAAATCCCCCAGCAGTTCAGCCTGGTACGCTTGCAAAATGCTCATTGTATGCAAACATGCACCAGCCTGCCCTGCTGCCGTGTACGCTTTCCCCACTAGCCCTGATGTTGTTTTTAATGGTTTAGTGGGGAGCGTGGGGGCCTTCAGGGACGATGCTGACGCAGGGGACAGATAACTAGCAAGCGTCTGATCCACTTTAGGCATCGCCCCATAACCATATTCTTTCAGCCCCCTTATATCACTGTATGTTTTTACTTGAGGGCTGAAAAGACGTGATGAATATGGTTTCTTCCATGATCTACACAGCTCACTGTGTAAATCAGGAAAGAAAGGAAGACCCCGTGGTGAAGGTGACACATTTGACGTCAGCCGAGAAACAAGGCGCTCGTCCGAAAAGCAAATTAGACGAGCGCCTTGTTTCTCGGCTGGCCAATCAATATTTAACTTCGCCACAGCGCGAGTAATCACCTCCACCAGCTCTTCGTGTGCGGGGGAAAGAGATGGCGAATCATCTTCCCCCAATCCGACGCTCAACACATCCACCTCCTCAGAGCTGGAGTGTTGAAGCGACGGGCTCTCACTCTGGGCGGAAGAAGCCGCAGCGCGGGCTTCCGACACCAGAGATTGAGCGACAGATCTCCCGGGTGAAGGCAGAGAAAGAGCGCTCGCGCTCGTCTCAAACCCCGCCGAGAGATCCATCTGCGAACCCCATGATGTCCTTCTCCGCTGTGCCTCAGCAGCAGCGGGTCCAGAACCAGAGGGAACGCGATCCTGATCACCCTTCTCAAAGAGTGACAGGCGGGAGCGGAGCATGCGAAGCGGCAGCTTCTCACAATGCTCACACTCAGCCCCCTCGAAGGCTGACAGAGCATGCTCCACTACACATCCCCAAACACATCACACACAAATCATGTGTATCTCCACCCGTAAGGAAACGGGGACACGGAGGAGTACACTGTTTGAATACTGATGCATTCGCCATTTTTAAACTGAGACTTATTGTGCTTTTGACGGACAACAATAGGTAGACAGAGACAGTTTTTCACACAGATCGCTTAGCTGAGGCAGAAAAAGCTGAAGTGCGATCGGACCGGATGTATATTTATCCTTTCCTGGACGTGACGTCACCCGCCCGTGACGCTCACTCTCGCCATTGGCTGAGTTGACATACGTGCATCAGACGCTATCACGCTGTGGGCGTTCCCAAAGCTGTCCCTAGTGGACGCAGTGTGAAGTTCCCTCGAAAGGAAACATTATTGAATGATGATCGATACAAGACACCTAAAAGCAAAATGGATTTGTGGTAAATTTTAGTAAAGAACACTGTAAAAAAAAGCAGGTCCCCAATTGAAAATTTTCTAGTGAGCGATCACATCTAAATTTTTCAGTTGGCCAAATTGAATTAATGTGAATTGATGCATTTGAATTTAATTAGCTAAAATTCAAGAAATTAAATTTGGCCAACTGAAAATTTTAGATGTGATCGCTCACTAGAAAATTTTCAATTGGGCACCTGATTTTTTTTTTTACAGTGAATGTATTACTGTATGTAATCATAAAAGGTAAAAAAATATCTCACTCCATGCTGTGAAGGTTTAAAATATGAACAGTATGTAAGAGTTAATCAACCAATAATTAAATAATATAATTTAACATTGGATTTCTTTTAATTTACCCTTAACATAATTGTAAAAAACTAAATGTCACTTTCTCAGGAGGAGCCATTCTTAAATATTTTGGTGGTCGTGGAGAAACATTTCAGGAGGCTGACACAAGTAAATATTTCCCACTGCCTTTCTTTTGAATAGTTTTGTGCGCAACTTCAACATAGCTAATTTTCCTCTTGCCAATAAAAAATTTAGTTTTATAATCATAATTCACTATGTTGTCTAATTGTACTTTAATATTAATTTAAAATTAATGTGTTTTATCTGCTCTGCATACTGTATTTATTATTAATTATATTATAATCTCAACAGCTGGAGGAGGTGACTACTGCTGCTTCAGTAGAGCATAGCGAGCCGCATACCACTATGGCTAATGTTGTAAGTTAGCTATATATTGTTAATGCTAAATTATTAATATTTATTTGTTTACAACAAATTGACCTTAAATTTGCAAATCTATAATCTTTACTTTTACTGTTTCAGTGAGTGTACTTTAATAAGCAGTAAAATAATTGTAGACAATCATGTTAAAAGATATACAGATGAAATATGTAAGTGTTAGATTGTATACAGTTGCTGGTTTGCAGTGCAATACTCCATTATTCACTGCAAGGCAGGGCCCCAAAATTATCCTGCTTAGGGCCCCCAGATTTACAGAGCCAGCCCTGGGACTACTGGCTGGCTAATGAAACATCAAAAGGAGGGTATGTATTCAAAGTTAAAGTTCAAAGACCTCTTTGTCCAGAAATCCATTCAATGGGTCATATGTGGACTACTGTCAGTATAATAAATCTTCAGAAGGAGTGTATGAGTTTGTATATAAAGTTGAAGTTCAAAGACCCTTAGGCCATAAATATGTTCAAAAAGTCATATTTGAACTATTGATGAAAAAACTGAAAAATTAAATGAGAATGTATAGAAATTTCAAGATTGATAACTCTTTGGCCATAGATAAGTTCAATAGGTCAAATACGGACTACTGTCTGGCTCATGAAACATCAAAAGGACAGTACGTATTCAAAGTAAAGTTCAAAGACCTTTTGGCCGGAAAAGAAGTACTAGAGGTCATACTTGAGCTACTGATGAAACATCAGAAGAAGTCTTTGAATATTTACTTAATAATTACTTAATTATGCATTGTAATGAACAAGTGCACAGCTTCTATGTTATTCCTCAATGCACAGCGTCAGATCGTGTTTGCAATGCAATGCACAAGCAATGTTATGAATTCAGTGCACATCCGATTGAGTTAGTTCGTATGCATTAAAATGCAAATCTTCTATGTTATTCATCAATGCACAGCGTCAGATGTTGTGTGCAATGCAATGCAATAGCAAATATGTTATCTCTTCAATGCACATCGAAAATTAGTTACCATTATGCATTGCAATGAACAAGTACATTGCATATGCTATTCATCAATACACAGCGTTAGATCGTGTGTGCAATGCAATGCAATATCAAATATGTTATCTCTTAAATGCACATCGGAAACAAATTACTTATTTATGCATTGTAATGAACAAGTGCATAGCTTCTATGTCATTCTTCAATGCACAGTGTTAGAATGTTTGTGCAATGCAATGCAAAAGCAATATTTTATGTCTTCAATGCACATCCGATTGAGTTAGTTCGTATTTATTGCAATGCAACAAGTGCATTGCTTCTATGTTATTCTTCAATGCACAGCTTTAGATCGTGTGTTCAATGCAATGCAATGGAATAGCAAATATTTTATCGCTTAAATGCACATCGGAAACGAGTTACTTATTTATGCATTGCAATGCAACAAGTGCATAGCTCATATGTTATTCTTCAATGCACAGCGTTAGATTGTGTGTGCAATGCCATGCAATAGCAAATATGTTTTCTCTTCAATGCACATCAGAAAATAGTGACTTATTTTTGCAGTGCAATGCAACAAGTGCATAGCTCATATGTTATTTTTCAATGCACGGTGTTAGATCGTTTGTGCAATGCAATGCACAATCAATGTTATGTAATCAATGCACATCGGAAAATAGTTACTAATTTATGCACTGCAATGCAACAATTGCATAGCTCATATGTTATTTTTCAATGCACAGCTTTAGATCGAGTGTGCAATGCAATGCGCAAGCAATGTTATGTATTCAATGCACATCCGATTGAGTTTGTTCGTATGCATTGCAATGCAACAAGTGCATAGCTTCTATGTTATTCTTCAATGCACAGCTTTAGATCGAGTGTGCAATGTAATGCAATAGCAAATATGTTATCTCTTCAATGCACATCGAAAATTAGTTACATTTATGCATTGGAATGAACAAGTGCATTGCATATGTTATTCATCAATGCACAGCATTAGATCGTGTGTGCAATGCAATGCACAAGCAATGTTTTGTATTCAATGCACATCCGATTGAGTTTGTTCGTATGCTTTGCAATGCAACAAGTGCATAGCTTCTATGTTATTCTTCAATGCACAGCTTTAGATCATGTGTGCAATGCAATGCAATAGCAAATATGTTATCTCTTCAATGCACATCGGAAGAGTTACTTATTTATGCTTGGAAAAGAACAAGTGCATAGCTTCTATGTTATTGAGAATTCTTTGGCCTGAAATGCATTCAATAGGTCAAATGTGGACTACTGTGAGTCTAAACAAAACTTCAGAAAAAGTGTATGAGTTTGTATGTAAAGTTGAAGTTCAAAGACCCTTAGGCCATAAATATGTTCAAAAAGTCATATTTTAACTATTGATGAAAAAATAAAAAATTATATGAGAATGTATAGAAATTTCAAGATTGATAACTCTTTGGCCATAGATAAGTTCAATAGGTCAAATACGGACTACTGTCTGGCTAATGAAACATCAGAAGAAGTCTTTGAATATTTATAGAAAGTTCAAATTTAAGGATTCTTTGTCAAGAAATGTGTTCAATAGGTCAAATATGGACTACTCTCAGTCTAAATAAACTTCAGGAGTATATGAGTATGTACATAAAGTTAAAGTTCAAAAACTCTTAAGCCATAAATATGTTCAAAATGTCATACTTGAACAACTGATGAAACATCAGAAGGAATCAATGAGAATCTATAGAAATTTCAAGATTGAGAACTCTTTGGCCTGAAATGCATTCAATAGGTCAACAGTGGACTACTGTGAGTCTAATAAAACTTCAGAAGGAGTGTATAAGTTTGTATATAAAGTTGAAGTTCAAAGACCGTTAGGCCATAAATATGTTCAAAAAGTCATATTTGAACTATTGTTGAAAAAATGAAAAATTATATGAGAATGTATAGAAATATCAAGATTGAGAACTCTTTGGCCATAAATAAGTTCAATAGGTCAAATAAGGACTACTGTCTGGCTAATGAAAGTACGTATTCAAAGTAAAGTTCAAAGACCTTTTGTCCGGAAAAAAAGTACTTGAGGTCATACTTGAGCTACTGATGAAACATCAGAAGAAGTCTTTGAATATTTATAGAAAGTTAAAATTTAAGGATTCTTTGTCAAGAAATGTGTTCAATAGGTCAAATATGGACTACTCTCAGTCTAATAAAAATTCAGGGGTATATGACTATGTACATAAAGTTAAAGTTCAAAAACTCTTAGGCCATAAATATGTTCAAAATGTCATACTTGAACCACTGAAAATGTCATACTTGAACCACTCAAAGATCTCAATCTTGAAATTTCTATAGAAACTCATTGTTCCCTTTCGAAAGGGAACTCTCGCTGCGTCTAGCTGACGCTATGGGGAACGCCCTCGGCGTGACTGGTGTCTGAAGCTACTATCGAATCACGGCAAAGTCTTTGACCGACGTCAGCCCATGACGTCATCAACGTGCGACCCGGAAGTATAAAAGGGCGCCGTGCCAACACATACACATCTTTCTCGTCTTCAGGGACTGTCTGTTTGAACTGCTATACGAGTTAAGGTAAAACAAATTCAATTATTAATACACATGAGTGTGTATTTACTGCCTGGGATCAAGAGCATGCACAGTCAAGTTCATTTGAAGTTGTTTGTGTGTGAGTGTGAGCGGTTTTCAATCTGAGATCGCTCCACTCTAGTCTGGCTTTCTTCCTGAGGGAAGAAAGTTTGGCATCTGGGACTGGATGATGCTGTCCCGCTCAAGCTGAGGCTCAGCGTTGGCATACATCATGGGTTCTCAGATGCAGCTCGCCGATCGTCGCGACGATCTGGCGGTTAACGAGACTAAACAGCAAGTGCTCTTAGGGATGGCTGGTGAGAGTGGTATGAATCCTCTCAGCCACCCTGACCGTGTATGCTGAGCTGATGAATGTTATGGAACGTACTGCAGGCAGGCTGCGGCTGCCATGTTGGCGCGTTAGAGGAGAGATCGCTCGTGGTAGATTGCACAATCGTTTTCTCCTTGGCCATAAACCATCAGCTCAGATGAGCCTTCCATTCCTTCTTGATCTTCTTACAGAGATCGAGAGGGCATGGAAGAATCCATATTCGACCCAATATTCATCAGCATCAGCGTTTAACTTCGCTGATGTCGAGGGGATAGGGGAATATGGATATGTGTTGAGGCTACCGACTGGCGAGGAAAGTTTGCAAAAGACTTTTCTCGCATTTCGTGGGCATCAACACTGAGAGCTCAAACTGTGCTTTAATGGCAGGGGCATACACGGCAGCGGGTCAGGCTGGTGCTGCTTTTCACACCATGGCGGTGTTTCAGGCGTACCAGGCGGACCTGCTGGAGGATCTCGACCAGGGGGCCGGGCTGTCCCCTGAGACGGTTGCTGAGCTGCGCCGCACCACAGATCTTGCTCTCCGGGCCACCAAGCAGACTGCTGCTGCCATCGGCCGCTCTATGGCGGCTATGGTGGTCACGGAGAGGCATCTGTGGCTGAGCCTGGCTGATATCGGGGAGAAAGAGAAAGGCTTTCTCCTCGATTCGCCGGTTTCGCCGACTGAACTTTTCGGCACCTCCGTTGAGGCGGGGGTTGGAAAGTTCAGGGAGGCGAAGGCGCGTTCAGCGGCATTTAAGACATGCATACCGCTGAGATCCGCGCCCCCACCCAGGCAGGCGGGACCTGGTCCTTCACGGTCTGAGGACCGTAGGCAGGACCAGAGAGCTAGCGTCTCCTCTCGTGCCCCCCCCTCCGTGGAGGAGCAGGGCACAGAGGAGATGGGATTCCCGGGGGGAAAAAGGATCTGAGGGAGGTGATCCAGGACCAACGCTCTCGGCGTTGGTGATGGATCACTTCCCTTGAGGGCGGTTACATCCTAGCCCTCTCCTTTTTCCTTTTTAATGTCTTTTAATGATTTTTTACCCAGGCACTTCTTACATCAGGCCTGAGGCGGGCCCATGATGAGTAGAACTATGTTCTGACGGCCCGCCCGGACCTGCTCAGTGAGAACGCCCCTTTCAGGCATTCAAGGGCGGTAGAACATGGTGGTGAGAACCGCACATTGAGTCTTCGCTCAGCATGCCGCAGGTGAGAGTGGTCATTTTTGTGTATTACACTAAAAATATGTATTTCTTACAGACCCCAGGTTTCCTGTATAGAGTTGGGTATTCATCAACGACTGAACGCTGAGGCGTCAGTTGGGATGTGGATGAAGGAGGCGCGTTGCTGAGGCACCGCCACCGTTGGTAATATGTACCACTTAGATCGGAGGCTCTAGTAAGGCAGGTGCCAATGCTGAGGCATCAAGGTACTGCTAGCCTAGCTGGCTATCAGGTTAAAGAGGGGCAAAAACGCTCTCCTGAAGGTCGGCTGTCAATTGTAGGCCTCAGTAGGCCTCTTGAACAAGGCGCGTTTTCAGTTGGAAGGCCTCAACCAGGCCTCACTGGAGGTATGTACCGATGTGCGCATCGGGACAGCTAGCCTGGCGGCTATCAGGTTGTAGGCCTCATCAGGCCTCCCTGAAGGCCTGCTGTTAGTTGTAAGGCCTTATTAGGCCTCCCTGAGGGTGAGCTCTCAGGTTGTGATCACTACCAGAGGCAGGTTGTAGGCCTCATCAGGCCTCCCTGAAGGCCTGCTGTTAAATTCTAAGGTAGTAGGCCCCATCAGGCCTCCCTAAGGTGTTCCTGGGATCCAGTCATCTAAAACAGTTAAGCACGAATTGCAAACAGGTAGCAGGCCTCTCCAGGCCTCCCTAAAGGCTGATTATCTGGTAGTAGGCCTCAATAGGCCTCCCTTGAGAGCGAGTTCCTTAATCAGGATGCTCGGATAGCCTGCGTAGCTTGACTGTCGACTAGTAGGCCTCAATAGGCCTCCCTGAGGGTGAGCTCCCAGGTTGTGGTCACTCGAACGAGGTAGTAGGCCCCATCAGGCCTCCCTAAGGCGTTCCTGGGATCCAGTCATTTGATACAGTTAGCACGCATTGCAAACAGGTAGCAGGCCTCTCCAGGCCTCCCTGAAGGCTGGTTATCAGGTAGTAGGCCTTAATAGGCCTCCCTTGAGGGCGAGTTCCTTAATCAGGATGCTCGAAAAGCCTGCGTAGCTTGACTGTCGGGTAGTAGGCCTCCATAGGCCTCCCGGAGGGTGAGCTCCCAGATTGTGGTCACTCGAACAAGGTAGTAGGCCCCATCAGGCCTCCCTAATGTGTTCCTGGGACCCAGTCATTTGAAACAGTTAGCACGTATTGCAAACAGGTAGTAGGCCTCTCCAGGCCTCCCTGAAGGCTGCTTATCAGGTAGTAGGCCTTAATAGGCCTCCCTTGAGGGCGAGTTCCTTAATCAGGATGCTCGAAAAGCCTGCGTAGCTTGACTGTCGAGTCCCAGATGGTGGTCACTCGAACGAGGTAGTAGGCCCCATCAGGCCTCCCTCTGGTGTTCCTGGGACCCAGTCATTTAGCACGTATTGCAATCAGGTAGTAGGCCTCTCCAGGCCTCCCTAAAGGCTGGTTATCAGGTAGTAGGCCTTAAATAGGCCTCCCTTGAGGACGGGTTCCTTAAACAGGATGCCCGACTAGCCTGCGTAGCTTGACTGTCAAGTAGTAGGCCTCCATAGGCCTCCTTGAGAAAACAAGGGTAACCTCAGCAGGCGGTATTGCTGTCAGGTAGTAGGCCTCACTAAGGCCTCCCTGAGGACGGAGTCCCGAGCCTGGATGCTTGGGTTTCCAGCATGGCTTGCGGTTAGGTAGTAGGCCTCTATAGGCCTCCCTGGAATACCCGCTATCAAGTAGTAGGCCCACAGGGCCTCCTTGAAGTTGAAGTTCCTGAGCTAGGCACTTTGATTACCAGTTCTCTGTGAGAAATTGTGGTAGTTGGGCTTACAGCTGGAGGTTACTCGCCAGGCAGGCTCAGCTGCTCCCCTCTATGAGGGTCGTCTATGAGTGCTCAGCCGCCTGAGCCTGGTCAGACGGTCGTAGGCCTCTCATGAGGCCTCCCTGTTAGATCAGTCATTAAGGCCCTTTCGGCCTCCCTACTGCTTTGAAACACAAGCACCTGGTAGATCCTTGATTTGAGCAGGCAGACTCCCCTCGATAGCAAGGGTTGAAAAGCACTACGCTGAGTGTTGCTCTCTTGGATAACCCGTCTCTGAGTTCCGGGCTAAGTAAGACTGCCTGTGTTTCAGTCCCTTAGCTTGGACGCCCCTTGGGCACCATCCAGAGGCTCTGTTTGAACAGACAGGGTTGGCTAAACCGAAGTGTCCATAACACTTAGGGCACCAGGTCAGGCCTCCCTGGTGGCACTCGGGAGAACATTTCCCGAGTAGTGACTGGCTGGGGTTCCTTCGGGTCCCCTAGCCACATTCCCTTGAGGGGACCCCTTCTTTGGAAGTAGTGGTCCCGGGCCTTCAAGCTGTCTAGATGGAACTCCACGCAGTGCGTTAGGGTTCCGTTTAGTTGTATAGCTTGGGCTATGACCGTAGGGAGTGCTGTCACTGTCAGCCCAGGACCTGAGGGGGAATCGCTCAGGTTTTTCTATGAATTACTTGAGTTGACAGTTGTCACTGCCAATGGGCAGACACTCCCCTCAGCATGGCGGCGTTGGTATATCGTTCCCCATAGCGTCAGCTAGACGCAGCGAGAGTTCCCTTTCGAAAGGGAACGTCTAAGGTTACGTATGTAACCTCTGTTCCCTGAGAACAGGGAACGAGCGCTGCGTCGCGTTGCCATGCTTCAGGGCCTATCTGCCATACAGTCCCTTCAGACGAGAAGATGTGTATGTGTTGGCACGGCGCCCTTTTATACTTCCGGGTCGCACGTTGATGACGTCATGGGCTGACGTCGGTCAAAGACTTTGCCGTGATTCGATAGTAGCTTCAGACACCAGTCACGCCGAGGGCGTTCCCCATAGCGTCAGCTAGACGCAGCGCTCGTTCCCTGTTCTCAGGGAACAGAGGTTACATACGTAACCTTAGACGATTCCTTCTGATGTTTCATCAGTGGTTCATGTATGACATTTTCAACATATTTATGGCCTAAGAGTTTTGGAACTTTAACTTTATGTACATACTCATATACTCCTGGAGTTTTATTAGACTGAGAGTAGTCCATATTTGACCTATTGAACACATTTCTTGACAAAGAATCTTTGAATTTGAACTTTCTATAAATATTCAAAGACTTCTTCTGATGTTTCATCAGTAGCTCAAGTATGACCTCTAGTACTTCTTTTCCGGCCAAAAGGTCTTTGAACTTTACTTTGAATACATACTCTCCTTTTGATGTTTCATTAGCCAGACAGTAGTCCGTATTTGACCTATTGAACTTATCTATGGCCAAAGAGTTATCAATCTTGACATTTCTATACATTCTCATATAATTTTTCAGTTTTTTCATCAATAGTTAAAATATGACTTTTTGAACATATTTATGGCCTAAGGGTCTTTGAACTTCAACTTTACATACAAACTCATACACTTTTTCTGAAGTTTTTTTTAGACTCACAGTAGTGCACATTTGACCTATTGAATGCATTGCAGGCCAAAGAATTCTCAATCTTAAAATTTCTATACATACTCATTGATTCCATCTGATGTTTCATCAGTGGTTCAAGTATGACATTTTGAACATATTTATGGCTTAAGAGTTTTTGAACTTTAACTTTATGTACATACTCATATACCCCTGAAGTTTTATTAGACTGAGAGTAGTCCATATTTGACCTATTGAACACTTTTCTTGACAAAGAATCCTTAAATTTGAACTTTCTATAAATATTCAAAGACTTCTTCTGATGTTTCATCAGTAGCTAAAAGTATGACCTCTAGTACTTCTTTTCCGGCCAAAAGGTCTTTGAACTTTACTTTGAATACGTACTTTCATTAGCCAGACAGTAGTCCTTATTTGACCTATTGAACTTATTTATGGCCAAAGAGTTCTCAATCTTGATATTTCTATACATTCTCATATAATTTTTCAGTTTTTTCATCAATAGTTCAAATATGACTTTTTGAACATATTTATGGCCTAAGGGTCTTTGAACTTCAACTTTATATACAAACTTATACATTCCTTCTGAAGTTTTATTAGACTCACAGTAGTCCACTGTTGACCTATCGAATGCATTTCAGGCCAAAGAGTTCTCAATCTTGAAATTTCTATAGATACTCATTGATTCCTTCTGATGTTTCATCAGTGGTTCAAGTATGACATTTTGAACATATTTATGGCCTAAGAGTTTTTGAACTTTAACTTTCTGTACATTCTCATATACCCCTGAAGTTTTATTAGACTGAGAGTAGTCCATATTTGACCTATTGAACACATTTCTTGACAAAGAATCCTTAAATTTGAACTTTCTATAAATATTCAAAGACTTCTTCTGATGTTTCATCAGTAGCTCAAGTATGACCTCAAGTACTTCTTTTCCGGCCAAAAGGTCTTTGAACTTTACTTTGAATACATACTCTCCTTTTGATGTTTCAATAGCCAGACAGTAGTCCGTATTTGACCTATTGAACTTATCTATGGCCAAAGAGTAATCAATCTTGACATTTCTATACATTCTCATATAATTTTTCAGTTTTTTCATCAATAGTTAAAATATGACTTTTTGAAAATATTTATGGCCTAGGGGTCTTTGAACTTCAACTTTATATACAAACTCATACACTTTTTCTGAAGTTTTTTTTAGACTCACAGTAGTCCACATTTGACCTATTGAATGCATTTCAGGCCAAAGAATTCTCAATCTTAAAATTTCTATACATACTCATTGATTCCATCTGATGTTTCATCAGTGGTTCAAGTATACCATTTTGAACATATTTATGGCTTAAGAGTTTTTGAACTTTAACTTTATGTACATACTCATATACTTCTGAAGTTTTATTAGACTGAAAGTAGTCCATATTTGACCTATTGAACACATTTCTTGACAAAGAACCCTTAAATTTGAACTTTCTATAAATATTCAAAGACTTCTTCTGATGTTTCATCAGTAGCTCAAGTATGACCTCAAGTACTTCTTTTCCGGACAAAAGGTCTTTGAACTTTACTTTGAATACGTACTCTACTTTTGATGTTTCATTAGCCAGACAGTAGTCCGTATTTGACCTATTGAACTTATTTATGGCCAAAGAGTTCTCAATCTTGAAATTTCTATACATTCTCATATAATTTTTCAGTTTTTTCATCAATAGTTCAAATATGACTTTTTGAACATATTTATGGCCTAAGGGTCTTTGAACTTCAACTTTATATACAAACTTATACATTCCTTCTGAAGTTTTATTAGACTCACAGTAGTCCACTGTTGACCTATCGAATGCATTTCAGGTCAAAGAGCTCTCAATCTTAAAATTTCTATAGATACTCGTTGATTCCTTTTGATGTTTCATCAGTGGTTCAAGTATGACATTTTGAACATATTTATGGCTTAAGAGTTTTTGAACTTTAACTTTATGTACATACTCATATACTCCTGGAGTTTTATTAGACTGAGAGTAGTCCATATTTGACCTATTGAACACATTTCTTGATAAAGAATCCTTAAATTTGAACTTTCTATAAATATTCAAAGACTTCTTCTGATGTTTCATCAGTAGCTCAAGTATGACCTCTAGTACTTCTTTTCCGGCCAAAAGGTCTTTGAACTTTACTTTGAATACATACTCTCCTTTTGATGTTTCATTAGCCAGACAGTAGTCCGTATTTGACCTATTGAACTTATCTATGGCCAAAGAGTTATCAATCTTGAAATTTCTATACATTCTCATATAATTTTTCAGTTTTTTCATCAATAGTTAAAATATGACTTTTTGAACATATTTATGGCCTAAGGGTCTTTGAACTTCAACTTTACATACAAACTCATACACTTTTTCTGAAGTTTTTTTTAGACTCACAGTAGTGCACATTTGACCTATTGAATGCATTGCAGGCCAAAGAATTCTCAATCTTAAAATTTCTATACATACTCATTGATTCCATCTGATGTTTCATCAGTGGTTCAAGTATGACATTTTGAACATATTTATGGCTTAAGAGTTTTTGAACTTTAACTTTATGTACATACTCATATACCCCTGAAGTTTTATTAGACTGAGAGTAGTCCATATTTGACCTATTGAACACATTTCTTGACAAAGAATCCTTAAATTTGAACTTTCTATAAATATTCAAAGACTTCTTCTGATGTTTCATCAGTAGCTAAAAGTATGACCTCTAGTACTTCTTTTCCGGCCAAAAGGTCTTTGAACTTTACTTTGAATACGTACTTTCATTAGCCAGACAGTAGTCCTTATTTGACCTATTGAACTTATTTATGGCCAAAGAGTTCTCAATCTTGATATTTCTATACATTCTCATATAATTTTTCAGTTTTTTCATCAATAGTTCAAATATGACTTTTTGAACATATTTATGGCCTAAGGATCTTTGAACTTCAACTTTATATACAAACTTATACATTCCTTCTGAAGTTTTATTAGACTCACAGTAGTCCACTGTTGACCTATCGAATGCATTTCAGGCCAAAGAGTTCTCAATCTTGATATTTCTATACATTCTCATATAATTTTTCAGTTTTTTCATCAATAGTTCAAATATGACTTTTTGAACATATTTATGGCCTAAGGATCTTTGAACTTCAACTTTATATACAAACTTATACATTCCTTCTGAAGTTTTATTAGACTCACAGTAGTCCACATTTGACATATTGAATGCATTTCAGGCCAAAGAATTCTCAATCTTAAAATTTCTATACATACTCATTGATTCCATCTGATGTTTCATCAGTGGTTCAAGTATACCATTTTGAACATATTTATGGCTTAAGAGTTTTTGGAACTTTAACTTTATGTACATACTCATATACTCCTGGAGTTTTATTAGACTGAGAGTAGTCCATATTTGACCTATTGAACACATTTCTTGACAAAGAATCCTTACATTTGAACTTTCTTTAAATATTCAAAGACTTCTTCTGATGTTTCATCACTAGCTCAAGTATGACCTCTAGTACTTCTTTTCCGGCCAAAAGGTCTTTGAACTTTACTTTGAATACATACTCTCCTTTTGATGTTTCATTAGCCAGACAGTAGTCCGTATTTGACCTATTGAACTTATCTATGGCCAAAGAGTTATCAATCTTGACATTTCTATACATTCTCATATAATTTTTCAGTTTTTTCATCAATAGTTAAAATATGACTTTTTGAAAATATTTATGGCCTAAGGGTCTTTGAACTTCAACTTTATATACAAACTCATACACTTTTTCTGAAGTTTTTTTTAGACTCACAGTAGTCCACATTTGACCTATTGAATGCATTTCAGGCCAAAGAATTCTCAATCTTAAAATTTCTATACATACTCATTGATTCCATCTGATGTTTCATCAGTGGTTCAAGTATACCATTTTGAACATATTTATGGCTTAAGAGTTTTTGAACTTTAACTTTATGTACATACTCATATACTTCTGAAGTTTTATTAGACTGAAAGTAGTCCATATTTGACCTATTGAACACATTTCTTGACAAAGAATCCTTAAATTTGAACTTTCTATAAATATTCAAAGACTTCTTCTGATGTTTCATCAGTAGCTCAAGTATGACCTCAAGTACTTCTTTTCCGGACGAAAGGTCTTTGAACTTTACTTTGAATACGTACTCTACTTTTGATGTTTCATTAGCCAGACAGTAGTCCGTATTTGACCTATTGAACTTATTTATGGCCAAAGAGTTCTCAATCTTGAAATTTCTATACATTCTCATATAATTTTTCAGTTTTTTCATCAATAGTTAAAATATGACTTTTTGAACATATTTGGGGCCTAAGGGTCTTTGAACTTCAACTTTATATACAAACTTATACATTCCTTCTGAAGTTTTATTAGACTCACAGTAGTCCACTGTTGACCTATCGAATGCATTTCAGGTCAAAGAGCTCTCAATCTTAAAATTTCTATAAATACTCATTGATTCCTTCTGATGTTTCATCAGTGGTTCAAGTATGACATTTTGAACATATTTATGGCTTAAGAGTTTTTGAACTTTAACTTTATGTACATACTCATATACCCCTGAAGTTTTATTAGACTGAGAGTAGTCCATATTTGACCTATTGAACACATTTCTTGACAAAGAATCCTTAAATTTGAACTTTCTATAAATATTCAAAGACTTCTTCTGATGTTTCATCAGTAGCTAAAAGTATGACCTCTAGTACTTCTTTTCCGGCCAAAAGGTCTTTGAACTTTACTTTGAATACGTACTTTCATTAGCCAGACACTAGTCCTTATTTGACCTATTGAACTTATTTATGGCCAAAGAGTTCTCAATCTTGATATTTCTATACATTCTCATATAATTTTTCAGTTTTTTCATCAATAGTTCAAATATGACTTTTTGAACATATTTGTGGCCTAAGGGTCTTTGAACTTCAACTTTATATACAAACTTATACATTCCTTCTGAAGTTTTATTAGACTCACAGTAGTCCACTGTTGACCTATCGAATGCATTTCAGGCCAAAGAGTTCTCAATCTTGAAATTTCTATAGATACTCATTGATTCCTTCTGATGTTTCATCAGTGGTTCAAGTATGACATTTTGAACATATTTATGGCCTAAGAGTTTTTGAACTTTAACTTTCTGTACATACTCATATACCCCTGAAGTTGTATTAGACTGAGAGTAGTCCATATTTGACCTATTGAACACATTTCTTGACAAAGAATCCTTAAATTTGAACTTTCTATAAATATTCAAAGACTTCTTCTGATGTTTCATCAGTAGCTCAAGTATGACCTCTAGTACTTCTTTTCCGGCCAAAAGGTCTTTGAACTTTACTTTGAATACATACTCTCCTTTTGATGTTTCATTAGCCAGACAGTAGTCCGTATTTGACCTATTGAACTTATCTATGGCCAAAGAGTTATCAATCTTGACATTTCTATACATTCTCATATAATTTTTCAGTTTTTTCATCAATAGTTAAAATATGACTTTTTGAAAATATTTATGGCCTAAGGGTCTTTGAACTTCAACTTTATATACAAACTCATACACTTTTTCTGAAGTTTTTTTTAGACTCACAGTAGTCCACATTTGACCTATTGAATGCATTTCAGGCCAAAGAATTCTCAATCTTAAAATTTCTATACATACTCATTGATTCCATCTGATGTTTCATCAGTGGTTCAAGTATACCATTTTGAACATATTTATGGCTTAAGAGTTTTTGAACTTTAACTTTATGTACATACTCATATACTTCTGAAGTTTTATTAGACTGAAAGTAGTCCATATTTGACCTATTGAACACATTTCTTGACAAAGAATCCTTAAATTTGAACTTTCTATAAATATTCAAAGACTTTTTCTGATGTTTCATCAGTAGCTCAAGTATGACCTCAAGTACTTCTTTTCCGGACAAAAGGTCTTTGAACTTTACTTTGAATACGTACTCTACTTTTGATGTTTCATTAGCCAGACATTAGTCCGTATTTGACCTATTGAACTTATTTATGGCCAAAGAGTTCTCAATCTTAAAATTTCTATACATTCTCATATAATTTTTCAGTTTTTTCATCAATAGTTAAAATATGACTTTTTGAACATATTTATGGCCTAAGGGTCTTTGAACTTCAACTTTATATACAAACTTATACATTCCTTCTGAAGTTTTATTAGACTCACAGTAGTCCACTGTTGACCTATCGAATGCATTTCAGGTCAAAGAGCTCTCAATCTTAAAATTTCTATAGATACTCGTTGATTCCTTTTGATGTTTCATCAGTGGTTCAAGTATGACATTTTGAACATATTTATGGCTTAAGAGTTTTTGAACTTTAACTTTATGTACATACTCATATACTCCTGGAGTTTTATTAGACTGAGAGTAGTCCATATTTGACCTATTGAACACATTTCTTGACAAAGTATCCTTAAATTTGAACTTTCTATAAATATTCAAAGTCTTCTTCTGATGTTTCATCAGTGGCTCAAGTATGACCTCTAGTACTTATTTTCCGGAAAAAAGGTCTTTGAACTTTACTTTGAATACGTACTCTACTTTTGATGTTTCATTAGCCAGACAGTAGTCCGTATTTGACCTATTGAACTTATTTATGGCCAAAGAGTTCTCAATCTTGAAATTTCTATACATTCTCATATAATTTTTCAGTTTTTTCATCAATAGTTAAAATATGACTTTTTGAACATATTTATGGCCTAAGGGTCTTTGAACTTCAACTTTACATACAAACTCATACACTTTTTCTGAAGTTTTTTTTAGACTCACAGTAGTGCACATTTGACCTATTGAATGCATTGCAGGCCAAAGAATTCTCAATCTTAAAATTTCTATACATACTCATTGATTCCATCTGATGTTTCATCAGTGGTTCAAGTATGACATTTTGAACATATTTATGGCTTAAGAGTTTTTGAACTTTAACTTTATGTACATACTCATACACCCCTGAAGTTTTATTAGACTGAGAGTAGTCCATATTTGACCTATTGAACACATTTCTTGACAAAGAATCCTTAAATTTGAACTTTCTATAAATATTCAAAGACTTCTTCTGATGTTTCATCAGTAGCTCAAGTATGACCTCTAGTACTTATTTTCCGGCCAAAAGGTCTTTGAACTTTACTTTGAATACGTACTTTCATTAGCCAGACAGTAGTCCTTATTTGACCTATTGAACTTATTTATGGCCAAAGAGTTCTCAATCTTGATATTTCTATACATTCTCATATAATTTTTCAGTTTTTTCATCAATAGTTCAAATATGACTTTTTGAACATATTTATGGCCTAAGGGTCTTTGAACTTCAACTTTATATACAAACTTATACATTCCTTCTGAAGTTTTATTAGACTCACAGTTGTCCACTGTTGACCTATCGAATGCATTTCAGGCCAAAGAGTTCTCAATCTTGAAATTTCTATAGATACTCATTGATTCCTTCTGATGTTTCATCAGTGGTTCAAGTATGACATTTTGAACATATTTATGGCCTAAGAGTTTTTGAACTTTAACTTTCTGTACATACTCATATACCCCTGAAGTTTTATTAGACTGAGAGTAGTCCATATTTGACCTATTGAACACATTTCTTGACAAAGAATCCTTAAATTTGAACTTTCTATAAATATTCAAAGACTTCTTCTGATGTTTCATCAGTAGCTCAAGTATGACCTCTAGTACTTCTTTTCCGGCCAAAAGGTCTTTGAACTTTACTTTGAATACATACTCTCCTTTTGATGTTTCATTAGCCAGACAGTAGTCCGTATTTGACCTATTGAACTTATCTATGGCCAAAGAGTTATCAATCTTGACATTTCTATACATTCTCATATAATTTTTCAGTTTTTTCATCAATAGTTAAAATATGACTTTTTGAAAATATTTATGGCCTAAGGGTCTTTGAACTTCAACTTTATATACAAACTCATACACTTTTTCTGAAGTTTTTTTTAAAACTCACAGTAGTCCACATTTGACCTATTGAATGCATTTCAGGCCAAAGAATTCTCAATCTTAAAATTTCTATACATACTCATTGATTCCATCTGATGTTTCATCAGTGGTTCAAGTATACCATTTTGAACATATTTATGGCTTAAGAGTTTTTGAACTTTAACTTTATGTACATACTCATATACTTCTGAAGTTTTATTAGACTGAAAGTAGTCCATATTTGACCTATTGATCACATTTCTTGATAAAGAATCCTTAAATTTGAACTTTCTATAAATATTCAAAGACTTCTTCTGATGTTTCATCAGTAGCTCAAGTATGACCTCAAGTACTTCTTTTCCGGACAAAAGGTCTTTGAACTTTACTTTGAATACGTACTCTACTTTTGATGTTTCATTAGCCAGACAGTAGTCCGTATTTGACCTATTGAACTTATTTATGGCCAAAGAGTTCTCAATCTTGAAATTTCTATACATTCTCATATAATTTTTCAGTTTTTTCATCAATAGTTAAAATATGACTTTTTGAACATATTTATGGCCTAAGGGTCTTTGAACTTCAACTTTATATACAAACTTATACATTCCTTCTGAAGTTTTATTAGACTCACAGTAGTCCACTGTTGACCTATCGAATGCATTTCAGGTCAAAGAGCTCTCAATCTTAAAATTTCTATAGATACTCGTTGATTCCTTCTGATGTTTCATCAGTGGTTCAAGTATGACATTTTGAACATATTTATGGCTTAAGAGTTTTTGAACTTTAACTTTATGTACATACTCATATACTCCTGGAATTTTATTAGACTGAGAGTAGTCCATATTTGACCTATTGAACACATTTCTTGACAAAGAATCCTTAAATTTGAACTTTCTATAAATATTCAAAGTCTTCTTCTGATGTTTCATCAGTGGCTCAAGTATGACCTCTAGTACTTATTTTCCGGAAAAAAGGTCTTTGAACTTTACTTTGAATACGTACTCTACTTTTGATGTTTCATTAGCCAGACAGTAGTCCGTATTTGACCTATTGAACTTATTTATGGCCAAAGAGTTCTCAATCTTGAAATTTCTATACATTCTCATATAATTTTTCAGTTTTTTCATCAATAGTTAAAATATGACTTTTTGAACATATTTATGGCCTAAGGGTCTTTGAACTTCAACTTTACATACAAACTCATACACTTTTTCTGAAGTTTTTTTTAGACTCACAGTAGTGCACATTTGACCTATTGAATGCATTGCAGGCCAAAGAATTCTCAATCTTAAAATTTCTATACATACTCATTGATTCCATCTGATGTTTCATCAGTGGTTCAAGTATGACATTTTGAACATATTTATGGCTTAAGAGTTTTTGAACTTTAACTTTATGTACATACTCATACACCCCTGAAGTTTCATTAGACTGAGAGTAGTCCATATTTGACCTATTGAACACATTTCTTGACAAAGAATCCTTAAATTTGAACTTTCTATAAATATTCAAAGACTTCTTCTGATGTTTCATCAGTAGCTCAAGTATGACCTCTAGTACTTCTTTTCCGGCCAAAAGGTCTTTGAACTTTACTTTGAATACGTACTTTCATTAGCCAGACAGTAGTCCTTATTTGACCTATTGAACTTATTTATGGCCAAAGAGTTCTCAATCTTGATATTTCTATACATTCTCATATAATTTTTCAGTTTTTTCATCAATAGTTCAAATATGACTTTTTGAACATATTTATGGCCTAAGGGTCTTTGAACTTCAACTTTATATACAAACTTATACATTCCTTCTGAAGTTTTATTAGACTCACAGTTGTCCACTGTTGACCTATCGAATGCATTTCAGGCCAAAGAGTTCTCAATCTTGAAATTTCTATAGATACTCATTGATTCCTTCTGATGTTTCATCAGTGGTTCAAGTATGACATTTTGAACATATTTATGGCCTAAGAGTTTTTGAACTTTAACTTTCTGTACATACTCATATACCCCTGAAGTTTTATTAGACTGAGAGTAGTCCATATTTGACCTATTGAACACATTTCTTGACAAAGAATCCTTGAATTTGAACTTTCTATAAATATTCAAAGACTTCTTCTGATGTTTCATCAGTAGCTCAAGTATGACCTCTAGTACTTCTTTTCCGGCCAAAAGGTCTTTGAACTTTACTTTGAATACATACTCTCCTTTTGATGTTTCATTAGCCAGACAGTAGTCCGTATTTGACCTATTGAACTTATCTATGGCCAAAGAGTTATCAATCTTGACATTTCTATACATTCTCATATAATTTTTCAGTTTTTTCATCAATAGTTAAAATATGACTTTTTGAAAATATTTATGGCCTAAGGGTCTTTGAACTTCAACTTTATATACAAACTCATACACTTTTTCTGAAGTTTTTTTTAGACTCACAGTAGTCCACATTTGACCTATTGAATGCATTTCAGGCCAAAGAATTCTCAATCTTAAAATTTCTATACATACTCATTGATTCCATCTGATGTTTCATCAGTGGTTCAAGTATACCATTTTGAACATATTTATGGCTTAAGAGTTTTTGAACTTTAACTTTATGTACATACTCATATACTTCTGAAGTTTTATTAGACTGAAAGTAGTCCATATTTGACCTATTGAACACATTTCTTGATAAAGAATCCTTTATACTGTCTAACACTTGATGGTTGTTCTGTCAAGTCCTCGTCGTCAGTGAGGAACCTGGGTGTGCTCTTTGATACCAATCTTTCGTTTGAAAGCCACGTTTCTAGCATCTGTAAAACTGCTTTCTACCATCTTAAAAATATATCTAAATTACGGCACATGCTCTCAATGCAAAATGCTAAACAGTTAGTTCATGCGTTCATGACCTCAAGGTTAGATTATTGTAATGCTCTACTGGGTGGTTGCCCTGCTCGCTTAATAAATAAACTCCAGCTGGTCCAAAACGCAGCAGCTCGAGTTCTTACTAGAACCAGAAAGTATGACCATATTAGCCCAGTTCTGTCAACACTGCACTGGCTGCCTATTAAACATCGCATACATTTTAAAATCTTACTTATTACTTACAAAGCACTAAATGGTTTAGCTCCCCAATACTTGAGCGAGCTCTTAACATATTATACTCCATCACGTCTACTGCGGTCTCAAAACTCTGGCCAGTTGATCATACCGAGAATATCCAAATCAACTGCAGGCGGTCGATCCTTTTCCTATTTAGCACCTAAACTCTGGAACAGTCTTCCTAGCATTGTTCGGGAAGCAGACACACTCTGTCAGTTTAAATCTAGACTAAAAACACATCTCTTTACTGTGGCATACACATAAAATCACTTTTTCAATGAAATGATTGTTAGGCTGCATTAACTAGGTCAGCCGGAACCGGGAACACTTCCCATAACACCTGATGTACTCGTTACATCATCAGAAGAATGGCATCTACGCTAATGATAGTCTCTCTGTTTTATCCCGAGGTTTACTGCAGTCAGCCGGATCCGGGCCGTATCCAGTTCAGATGGTGGACCTGCGCGCAGAGAAGACCAACACATGACCCTGAAGTGTCTGCAGAGACCGTGATTAGACTCCCCCTGCAACTGCCTCATCGACACGGCATCTCAATAAACCCGTCTCCGGCGTGTTGACTCCGATTGTTCGAATATTACAATTAAATAATACTTAAATCGATATGTCATCCTCAATAAACCCGTCTCCAGCGTGTTGCCTCCGATCCTTCGAATATTGCACTTTAATAATTATTTATTCAACATCATCCTCAATAAACCCGTCTCCAGCATGTTGCCCCCGGTCCCTCGAATATTCTGATCTATTATGACCTCTGAGCTGTAAAGCTGCCAGAATAATAATAATAATAATAATACGCTGTTTGTTAATTGGCCAGAGGAGAACTGGCACCCCGACTGAGCCTGGTTTCTCCCAAGGTTTATTTTTCTCCATTAGGTCACCTAATGGGGTTTTGGTTTCCTTGCCACTGTTGCCTCTGGCTTGGCGTGCTCAGTTGGGGGACATTATTATTTAGATTTATTTCGATTTTTAGTTGAAAAATTTAAACTAAATTAACCATTTAAACTAAATTACTGATCGAATTATTGATCTAACGCCCACACTGTCACTGTATGATACTTGAAATGTTTCCAGAATGGCTATACAGCTGATTGGAATTATGCTGCATTATTTTCCTGTTTAACACTGTAAAGCTGCTTTGAAACAATCTACATTGTTAAAAGCGCTATATAAATAAAGTTGACTTGACTTGACTTAAATTTGAACTTTCTATAAATATTCAAAGACTTCTTCTGATGTTTCATCAGTAGCTCAAGTATGACCTCAAGTACTTCTTTTCCGGACAAAAGGTCTTTGAACTTTACTTTGAATACGTACTCTACTTTTGATGTTTCATTAGCCAGACAGTAGTCCGTATTTGACCTATTGAACTTATTTATGGCCAAAGAGTTCTCAATCTTGAAATTTCTATACATTCTCATATAATTTTTCAGTTTTTTCATCAATAGTTAAAATATGACTTTTTGAACATATTTATGGCCTAAGGGTCTTTGAACTTCAACTTTATATACAAACTTATACATTCCTTCTGAAGTTTTATTAGACTCACAGTAGTCCACTGTTGACCTATCGAATGCATTTCAGGTCAAAGAGTTCTCAATCTTAAAATTTCTATAGATACTCGTTGATTCCTTCTGATGTTTCATCAGTGGTTCAAGTATGACATTTTGAACATATTTATGGCTTAAGAGTTTTTGGAACTTTAACTTTATGTACATACTCATATACTCCTGGAGTTTTATTAGACTGAGAGTAGTCCATATTTGACCTATTGAACACATTTCTTGACAAAGAATCCTTAAATTTGAACTTTCTATAAATATTCAAAGTCTTCTTCTGATGTTTCATCAGTGGCTCAAGTATGACCTCTAGTACTTATTTTCCGGAAAAAAGGTCTTTGAACTTTACTTTGAATACGTACTCTACTTTTGATGTTTCATTAGCCAGACAGTAGTCCGTATTTGACCTATTGAACTTATTTATGGCCAAAGAGTTCTCAATCTTGAAATTTCTATACATTCTCATATAATTTTTCAGTTTTTTCATCAATAGTTAAAATATGACTTTTTGAACATATTTATGGCCTAAGGGTCTTTGAACTTCAACTTTACATACAAACTCATACACTTTTTCTGAAGTTTTTTTTAGACTCACAGTAGTGCACATTTGACCTATTGAATGCATTGCAGGCCAAAGAATTCTCAATCTTAAAATTTCTATACATACTCATTGATTCCATCTGATGTTTCATCAGTGGTTCAAGTATGACATTTTGAACATATTTATGGCTTAAGAGTTTTTGAACTTTAACTTTATGTACATACTCATACACCCCTGAAGTTTTATTAGACCGAGAGTAGTCCATATTTGACCTATTGAACACATTTCTTGACAAAGAATCCTTAAATTTGAACTTTCTATAAATATTCAAAGACTTCTTCTGATGTTTCATCAGTAGCTCAAGTATGACCTCTAGTACTTCTTTTCCGGCCAAAAGGTCTTTGAACTTTACTTTGAATACGTACTTTCATTAGCCAGACAGTAGTCCTTATTTGACCTATTGAACTTATTTATGGCCAAAGAGTTCTCAATCTTGATATTTCTATACATTCTCATATAATTTTTCAGTTTTTTCATCAATAGTTCAAATATGACTTTTTGAACATATTTATGGCCTAAGGGTCTTTGAACTTCAACTTTATATACAAACTTATACATTCCTTCTGAAATTTTATTAGACTCACAGTAGTCCACTGTTGACCTATCGAATGCATTTCAGGCCAAAGAGTTCTCAATCTTGAAATTTCTATAGATACTCATTGATTCCTTCTGATGTTTCATCAGTGGTTCAAGTATGACATTTTGAACATATTTATGGCCTAAGAGTTTTTGAACTTTAACTTTCTGTACATACTCATATACCCCTGAAGTTTTATTAGACTGAGAGTAGTCCATATTTGACCTATTGAACACATTTCTTGACAAAGAATCCTTAAATTTGAACTTTCTATAAATATTCAAAGACTTCTTCTGATGTTTCATCAGTAGCTCAAGTATGACCTCTAGTACTTCTTTTCCGGCCAAAAGGTCTTTGAACTTTACTTTGAATACATACTCTCCTTTTGATGTTTCATTAGCCAGACAGTAGTCCGTATTTGACCTATTGAACTTATCTATGGCCAAAGAGTTATCAATCTTGACATTTCTATACATTCTCATATAATTTTTCAGTTTTTTCATCAATAGTTAAAATATGACTTTTTGAAAATATTTATGGCCTAAGGGTCTTTGAACTTCAACTTTATATACAAACTCATACACTTTTTCTGAAGTTTTTTTTAGACTCACAGTAGTCCACATTTGACCTATTGAATGCATTTCAGGCCAAAGAATTCTCAATCTTAAAATTTCTATACATACTCATTGATTCCATCTGATGTTTCATCAGTGGTTCAAGTATACCATTTTGAACATATTTATGGCTTAAGAGTTTTTGAACTTTAACTTTATGTACATACTCATATACTTCTGAAGTTTTATTAGACTGAAAGTAGTCCATATTTGACCTATTGAACACATTTCTTGACAAAGAATCCTTAAATTTGAACTTTCTATAAATATTCAAAGACTTCTTCTGATGTTTCATCAGTAGCTCAAGTATGACCTCAAGTACTTCTTTTCCGGACAAAAGGTCTTTGAACTTTACTTTGAATACGTACTCTACTTTTGATGTTTCATTAGCCAGACAGTAGTCCGTATTTGACCTATTGAACTTATTTATGGCCAAAGAGTTCTCAATCTTGAAATTTCTATACATTCTCATATAATTTTTCAGTTTTTTCATCAATAGTTAAAATATGACTTTTTGAACATATTTGTGGCCTAAGGGTCTTTGAACTTCAACTTTATATACAAACTTATACATTCCTTCTGAAGTTTTATTAGACTCACAGTAGTCCACTGTTGACCTATCGAATGCATTTCAGGTCAAAGAGCTCTCAATCTTAAAATTTCTATAAATACTCATTGATTCCTTCTGATGTTTCATCAGTGGTTCAAGTATGACATTTTGAACATATTTATGGCTTAAGAGTTTTTGAACTTTAACTTTATGTACATACTCATATACCCCTGAAGTTTTATTAGACTGAGAGTAGTCCATATTTGACCTATTGAACACATTTCTTGACAAAGAATCCTTAAATTTGAACTTTCTATAAATATTCAAAGACTTCTTCTGATGTTTCATCAGTAGCTAAAAGTATGACCTCTAGTACTTCTTTTCCGGCCAAAAGGTCTTTGAACTTTACTTTGAATACGTACTTTCATTAGCCAGACACTAGTCCTTATTTGACCTATTGAACTTATTTATGGCCAAAGAGTTCTCAATCTTGATATTTCTATACATTCTCATATAATTTTTCAGTTTTTTCATCAATAGTTCAAATATGACTTTTTGAACATATTTATGGCCTAAGGGTCTTTGAACTTCAACTTTATATACAAACTTATACATTCCTTCTGAAGTTTTATTAGACTCACAGTAGTCCACTGTTGACCTATCGAATGCATTTCAGGCCAAAGAGTTCTCAATCTTGAAATTTCTATAGATACTCATTGATTCCTTCTGATGTTTCATCAGTGGTTCAAGTATGACATTTTGAACATATTTATGGCCTAAGAGTTTTTGAACTTTAACTTTCTGTACATACTCATATACCCCTGAAGTTTTATTAGACTGAGAGTAGTCCATATTTGACCTATTGAACACATTTCTTGACAAAGAATCCTTGAATTTGAACTTTCTATAAATATTCAAAGACTTCTTCTGATGTTTCATCAGTAGCTCAAGTATGACCTCTAGTACTTCTTTTCCGGCCAAAAGGTCTTTGAACTTTACTTTGAATACATACTCTCCTTTTGATGTTTCATTAGCCAGACAGTAGTCCGTATTTGACCTATTGAACTTATCTATGGCCAAAGAGTTATCAATCTTGACATTTCTATACATTCTCATATAATTTTTCAGTTTTTTCATCAATAGTTAAAATATGACTTTTTGAAAATATTTATGGCCTAAGGGTCTTTGAACTTCAACTTTATATACAAACTCATACACTTTTTCTGAAGTTTTTTTTAGACTCACAGTAGTCCACATTTGACCTATTGAATGCATTTCAGGCCAAAGAATTCTCAATCTTAAAATTTCTATACATACTCATTGATTCCATCTGATGTTTCATCAGTGGTTCAAGTATACCATTTTGAACATATTTATGGCTTAAGAGTTTTTGAACTTTAACTTTATGTACATACTCATATACTTCTGAAGTTTTATTAGACTGAAAGTAGTCCATATTTGACCTATTGAACACATTTCTTGACAAAGAATCCTTAAATTTGAACTTTCTATAAATATTCAAAGACTTCTTCTGATGTTTCATCAGTAGCTCAAGTATGACCTTTAGTACTTCTTTTCCGGCCAAAAGGTCTTTGAACTTTACTTTGAATACATACTCTCCTTTTGATGTTTCATTAGCCAGACAGTAGTCCGTATTTGACCTATTGAACTTATCTATGGCCAAAGAGTTATCAATCTTGACATTTCTATACATTCTCATATAATTTTTCAGTTTTTTCATCAATAGTTAAAATATGACTTTTTGAAAATATTTATGGCCTAAGGGTCTTTGAACTTCAACTTTATATACAAACTCATACACTTTTTCTGAAGTTTTTTTTAGACTCACAGTAGTCCACATTTGACCTATTGAATGCATTTCAGGCCAAAGAATTCTCAATCTTAAAATTTCTATACATACTCATTGATTCCATCTGATGTTTCATCAGTGGTTCAAGTATACCATTTTGAACATATTTATGGCTTAAGAGTTTTTGAACTTTAACTTTATGTACATACTCATATACTTCTGAAGTTTTATTAGACTGAAAGTAGTCCATATTTGACCTATTGAACACATTTCTTGACAAAGAATCCTTAAATTTGAACTTTCTATAAATATTCAAAGACTTTTTCTGATGTTTCATCAGTAGCTCAAGTATGACCTCAAGTACTTCTTTTCCGGACAAAAGGTCTTTGAACTTTACTTTGAATACGTACTCTACTTTTGATGTTTCATTAGCCAGACATTAGTCCGTATTTGACCTATTGAACTTATTTATGGCCAAAGAGTTCTCAATCTTAAAATTTCTATACATTCTCATATAATTTTTCAGTTTTTTCATCAATAGTTAAAATATGACTTTTTGAACATATTTATGGCCTAAGGGTCTTTGAACTTCAACTTTATATACAAACTTATACATTCCTTCTGAAGTTTTATTAGACTCACAGTAGTCCACTGTTGACCTATCGAATGCATTTCAGGTCAAAGAGCTCTCAATCTTAAAATTTCTATAGATACTCGTTGATTCCTTTTGATGTTTCATCAGTGGTTCAAGTATGACATTTTGAACATATTTATGGCTTAAGAGTTTTTGAACTTTAACTTTATGTACATACTCATATACTCCTGGAGTTTTATTAGACTGAGAGTAGTCCATATTTGACCTATTGAACACATTTCTTGACAAAGTATCCTTAAATTTGAACTTTCTATAAATATTCAAAGTCTTCTTCTGATGTTTCATCAGTGGCTCAAGTATGACCTCTAGTACTTATTTTCCGGAAAAAAGGTCTTTGAACTTTACTTTGAATACGTACTCTACTTTTGATGTTTCATTAGCCAGACAGTAGTCCGTATTTGACCTATTGAACTTATTTATGGCCAAAGAGTTCTCAATCTTGAAATTTCTATACATTCTCATATAATTTTTCAGTTTTTTCATCAATAGTTAAAATATGACTTTTTGAACATATTTATGGCCTAAGGGTCTTTGAACTTCAACTTTACATACAAACTCATACACTTTTTCTGAAGTTTTTTTTAGACTCACAGTAGTGCACATTTGACCTATTGAATGCATTGCAGGCCAAAGAATTCTCAATCTTAAAATTTCTATACATACTCATTGATTCCATCTGATGTTTCATCAGTGGTTCAAGTATGACATTTTGAACATATTTATGGCTTAAGAGTTTTTGAACTTTAACTTTATGTACATACTCATACACCCCTGAAGTTTTATTAGACTGAGAGTAGTCCATATTTGACCTATTGAACACATTTCTTGACAAAGAATCCTTAAATTTGAACTTTCTATAAATATTCAAAGACTTCTTCTGATGTTTCATCAGTAGCTCAAGTATGACCTCTAGTACTTCTTTTCCGGCCAAAGGGTCTTTGAACTTTACTTTGAATACGTACTTTCATTAGCCAGACAGTAGTCCTTATTTGACCTATTGAACTTATTTATGGCCAAAGAGTTCTCAATCTTGATATTTCTATACATTCTCATATAATTTTTCAGTTTTTTCATCAATAGTTCAAATATGACTTTTTGAACATATTTATGGCCTAAGGGTCTTTGAACTTCAACTTTATATACAAACTTATACATTCCTTCTGAAGTTTTATTAGACTCACAGTTGTCCACTGTTGACCTATCGAATGCATTTCAGGCCAAAGAGTTCTCAATCTTGAAATTTCTATAGATACTCATTGATTCCTTCTGATGTTTCATCAGTGGTTCAAGTATGACATTTTGAACATATTTATGGCCTAAGAGTTTTTGAACTTTAACTTTCTGTACATACTCATATACCCCTGAAGTTTTATTAGACTGAGAGTAGTCCATATTTGACCTATTGAACACATTTCTTGACAAAGAATCCTTAAATTTGAACTTTCTATAAATATTCAAAGACTTCTTCTGATGTTTCATCAGTAGCTCAAGTATGACCTCTAGTACTTTTTTTCCGGCCAAAAGGTCTTTGAACTTTACTTTGAATACATACTCTCCTTTTGATGTTTCATTAGCCAGACAGTAGTCCGTATTTGACCTATTGAACTTATCTATGGCCAAAGAGTTATCAATCTTGACATTTCTATACATTCTCATATAATTTTTCAGTTTTTTCATCAATAGTTAAAATATGACTTTTTGAAAATATTTATGGCCTAAGGGTCTTTGAACTTCAACTTTATATACAAACTCATACACTTTTTCTGAAGTTTTTTTTTAAACTCACAGTAGTCCACATTTGACCTATTGAATGCATTTCAGGCCAAAGAATTCTCAATCTTAAAATTTCTATACATACTCATTGATTCCATCTGATGTTTCATCAGTGGTTCAAGTATACCATTTTGAACATATTTATGGCTTAAGAGTTTTTGAACTTTAACTTTATGTACATACTCATATACTTCTGAAGTTTTATTAGACTGAAAGTAGTCCATATTTGACCTATTGATCACATTTCTTGATAAAGAATCCTTAAATTTGAACTTTCTATAAATATTCAAAGACTTCTTCTGATGTTTCATCAGTAGCTCAAGTATGACCTCAAGTACTTCTTTTCCGGACAAAAGGTCTTTGAACTTTACTTTGAATACGTACTCTACTTTTGATGTTTCATTAGCCAGACAGTAGTCCGTATTTGACCTATTGAACTTATTTATGGCCAAAGAGTTCTCAATCTTGAAATTTCTATACATTCTCATATAATTTTTCAGTTTTTTCATCAATAGTTAAAATATGACTTTTTGAACATATTTATGGCCTAAGGGTCTTTGAACTTCAACTTTACATACAAACTCATACACTTTTTCTGAAGTTTTTTTTAGACTCACAGTAGTGCACATTTGACCTATTGAATGCATTGCAGGCCAAAGAATTCTCAATCTTAAAATTTCTATACATACTCATTGATTCCATCTGATGTTTCATCAGTGGTTCAAGTATGACATTTTGAACATATTTATGGCTTAAGAGTTTTTGAACTTTAACTTTATGTACATACTCATACACCCCTGAAGTTTCATTAGACTGAGAGTAGTCCATATTTGACCTATTGAACACATTTCTTGACAAAGAATCCTTAAATTTGAACTTTCTATAAATATTCAAAGACTTCTTCTGATGTTTCATCAGTAGCTCAAGTATGACCTCTAGTACTTCTTTTCCGGCCAAAAGGTCTTTGATCTCTACTTTGAATACGTACTTTCATTAGCCAGACAGTAGTCCTTATTTGACCTATTGAACTTATTTATGGCCAAAGAGTTCTCAATCTTGATATTTCTATACATTCTCATATAATTTTTCAGTTTTTTCATCAATAGTTCAAATATGACTTTTTGAACATATTTATGGCCTAAGGGTCTTTGAACTTCAACTTTATATACAAACTTATACATTCCTTCTGAAGTTTTATTAGACTCACAGTTGTCCACTGTTGACCTATCGAATGCATTTCAGGCCAAAGAGTTCTCAATCTTGAAATTTCTATAGATACTCATTGATTCCTTCTGATGTTTCATCAGTGGTTCAAGTATGACATTTTGAACATATTTATGGCCTAAGAGTTTTTGAACTTTAACTTTCTGTACATACTCATATACCCCTGAAGTTTTATTAGACTGAGAGTAGTCCATATTTGACCTATTGAACACATTTCTTGACAAAGAATCCTTAAATTTGAACTTTCTATAAATATTCAAAGACTTCTTCTGATGTTTCATCAGTAGCTCAAGTATGACCTCTAGTACTTCTTTTCCGGCCAAAAGGTCTTTGAACTTTACTTTGAATACATACTCTCCTTTTGATGTTTCATTAGCCAGACAGTAGTCCGTATTTGACCTATTGAACTTATCTATGGCCAAAGAGTTATCAATCTTGACATTTCTATACATTCTCATATAATTTTTCAGTTTTTTCATCAATAGTTAAAATATGACTTTTTGAAAATATTTATGGCCTAAGGGTCTTTGAACTTCAACTTTATATACAAACTCATACACTTTTTCTGAAGTTTTTTTTAAACTCACAGTAGTCCACATTTGACCTATTGAATGCATTTCAGGCCAAAGAATTCTCAATCTTAAAATTTCTATACATACTCATTGATTCCATCTGATGTTTCATCAGTGGTTCAAGTATACCATTTTGAACATATTTATGGCTTAAGAGTTTTTGAACTTTAACTTTATGTACATACTCATATACTTCTGAAGTTTTATTAGACTGAAAGTAGTCCATATTTGACCTATTGATCACATTTCTTGATAAAGAATCCTTAAATTTGAACTTTCTATAAATATTCAAAGACTTCTTCTGATGTTTCATCAGTAGCTCAAGTATGACCTCAAGTACTTCTTTTCCGGACAAAAGGTCTTTGAACTTTACTTTGAATACGTACTCTACTTTTGATGTTTCATTAGCCAGACAGTAGTCCGTATTTGACCTATTGAACTTATTTATGGCCAAAGAGTTCTCAATCTTGAAATTTCTATACATTCTCATATAATTTTTCAGTTTTTTCATCAATAGTTAAAATATGACTTTTTGAACATATTTATGGCCTAAGGGTCTTTGAACTTCAACTTTACATACAAACTCATACACTTTTTCTGAAGTTTTTTTTAGACTCACAGTAGTGCACATTTGACCTATTGAATGCATTGCAGGCCAAAGAATTCTCAATCTTAAAATTTCTATACATACTCATTGATTCCATCTGATGTTTCATCAGTGGTTCAAGTATGACATTTTGAACATATTTATGGCTTAAGAGTTTTTGAACTTTAACTTTATGTACATACTCATACACCCCTGAAGTTTCATTAGACTGAGAGTAGTCCATATTTGACCTATTGAACACATTTCTTGACAAAGAATCCTTAAATTTGAACTTTCTATAAATATTCAAAGACTTCTTCTGATGTTTCATCAGTAGCTCAAGTATGACCTCTAGTACTTCTTTTCCGGCCAAAAGGTCTTTGAACTCTACTTTGAATACGTACTTTCATTAGCCAGACAGTAGTCCTTATTTGACCTATTGAACTTATTTATGGCCAAAGAGTTCTCAATCTTGATATTTCTATACATTCTCATATAATTTTTCAGTTTTTTCATCAATAGTTCAAATATGACTTTTTGAACATATTTATGGCCTAAGGGTCTTTGAACTTCAACTTTATATACAAACTTATACATTCCTTCTGAAGTTTTATTAGACTCACAGTTGTCCACTGTTGACCTATCGAATGCATTTCAGGCCAAAGAGTTCTCAATCTTGAAATTTCTATAGATACTCATTGATTCCTTCTGATGTTTCATCAGTGGTTCAAGTATGACATTTTGAACATATTTATGGCCTAAGAGTTTTTGAACTTTAACTTTCTGTACATACTCATATACCCCTGAAGTTTTATTAGACTGAGAGTAGTCCATATTTGACCTATTGAACACATTTCTTGACAAAGAATCCTTGAATTTGAACTTTCTATAAATATTCAAAGACTTCTTCTGATGTTTCATCAGTAGCTCAAGTATGACCTCTAGTACTTCTTTTCCGGCCAAAAGGTCTTTGAACTTTACTTTGAATACATACTCTCCTTTTGATGTTTCATTAGCCAGACAGTAGTCCGTATTTGACCTATTGAACTTATCTATGGCCAAAGAGTTATCAATCTTGACATTTCTATACATTCTCATATAATTTTTCAGTTTTTTCATCAATAGTTAAAATATGACTTTTTGAAAATATTTATGGCCTAAGGGTCTTTGAACTTCAACTTTATATACAAACTCATACACTTTTTCTGAAGTTTTTTTTAGACTCACAGTAGTCCACATTTGACCTATTGAATGCATTTCAGGCCAAAGAATTCTCAATCTTAAAATTTCTATACATACTCATTGATTCCATCTGATGTTTCATCAGTGGTTCAAGTATACCATTTTGAACATATTTATGGCTTAAGAGTTTTTGAACTTTAACTTTATGTACATACTCATATACTTCTGAAGTTTTATTAGACTGAAAGTAGTCCATATTTGACCTATTGAACACATTTCTTGATAAAGAATCCTTAAATTTGAACTTTCTATAAATATTCAAAGACTTCTTCTGATTTCCCTTTCGAGGGAACTTCACACTGCGTCCACTAGGGACAGCTTTGGGAACGCCCACAGCGTGATAGCGTCTGATGCACGTATGTCAACTCAGCCAATGGCGAGAGTGAGCGTCACGGGCGGGTGACGTCACGTCCAGGAAAGGATAAATATACATCCGGTCCGATCGCACTTCAGCTTTTCTGCCTCAGCTAAGCGATCTGTGTGAAAAACTGTCTCTGTCTACCTATTGTTGTCCGTCAAAAGCACAATAAGTCTCAGTTTAAAAATGGCGAATGCATCAGTATTCAAACAGTGTACTCCTCCGTGTCCCCGTTTCCTTACGGGTGGAGATACACATGATTTGTGTGTGATGTGTTTGGGAGTGGAGCATGCTCTGTCAGCCTTCGAGGGGGCTGAGTGTGAGCATTGTGAGAAGCTGCCGCTTCGCATGCTCCGCTCCCGCCTGTCACTCTTTGAGAAGGGTGATCAGGATCGCGTTCCCTCTGGTTCTGGACCCGCTGCTGCTGAGGCACAGCGGAGAAGGACATCATGGGGTTCGCAGATGGATCTCTCGGCGGGGTTTGAGACGAGCGCGAGCGCTCTTTCTCTGCCTTCACCCGGGAGATCTGTCGCTCAATCTCTGGTGTCGGAAGCCCGCGCTGCGGCTTCTTCCGCCCAGAGTGAGAGCCCGTCGCTTCAACACTCCAGCTCTGAGGAGGTGGATGTGTTGAGCGTCGGATTGGGGGAAGATGATTCGCCATCTCTTTCCCCCGCACACGAAGAGCTGGTGGAGGTGATTACTCGCGCTGTGGCGAAGTTAAATATTGATTGGCCAGCCGAGAAACAAGGCGCTCGTCCGAAAAGCAAATTAGACGAGCGCTTTTTGACGTCAAATGTGTCACCTTCACCACGGGGTCTTCCTTTCTTTCCTGATTTACACAGTGAGCTGTGTAGATCATGGAAGAAACCATATTCATCACGTCTTTTCAGCCCTCAAGTAAAAACATACAGTGATATAAGGGGGCTGAAAGAATATGGTTATGGGGCGATGCCTAAAGTGGATCAGACGCTTGCTAGTTATCTGTCCCCTGCGTCAGCATCGTCCCTGAAGGCCCCCACGCTCCCCACTAAACCATTAAAAACAACATCAGGGCTAGTGGGGAAAGCGTACACGGCAGCAGGGCAGGCTGGTGCATGTTTGCATACAATGAGCATTTTGCAAGCGTACCAGGCTGAACTGCTGGGGGATTTGGATGGCGGCGAAACAGTGAGCCCTGAGGCAGTGCGCGAACTGCGTCGGGCCACAGATTTATCCCTGAGAGCCACCAAGGAGACCGCTAGAGCTATTGGGCGGTCTATGGCAGCCTTGGTGGCGACAGAGAGACATCTGTGGCTCAATTTATCTGACATTAAGGATAAAGACAGGGCTTTTCTCCTTGATGCGCCAGTTGAACCCGCTGGTCTGTTCGGCGACGCTGTAAATGAAGTCGTCGACAGATTTCAGGAGAATAAAAAGCAAGCGGAGGCTTTTAAAAAATATCTCCCGCGCCGCCACCAACCCTCTGGGGCTGCTGGGCGTGAGCAGCCCCAGCCGTCTAGCTCTTCGTACAGGCAGCAGCAAAAAGAGAGTGTCGCATCTCGTGCTCCACCTCAGAGATACGGTGGGCCAGGTCGGCACTCTCAGCCGAAGCCTTCTAAGCCGAAGACCGACCTGAGGGTCGTGCTTCAGGCGAAGAAGGCTTCAGGCCAAAAGAGGTCCTGACGCCAGCAGCGTCAGGTCTCCGAGGGCGCCCCCCCGCGGGGTGGATTGGTGTTCACCTCAGTATACGGTGCCCACTCCACTTCGTTGCCCTCAGGGGACCGTTCTGCCAACCCCGCCACCCTTGGTGCTTCGGGGCGCAGCGGTTTCCAGCGAGCTCGTGACTCGGCGTCCACAGGACAAGGTGTCACACTCGCAGCCTCCAAGGAGGTTAGAAACACAGCCAGATCGGTTAGGTGCTGCCAGTACGCTTCAGGCCGCCGAGATGGTTGCAGTGGAAATATCAGAGACCAGCCTCGAGAGGCTGGTTCCCTTAGTAGATTTTCTGGCAGAATGGAAACGTCTACCAAATATATCGCTATGGGTCCTGCAGACGGTAGAAAAGGGGTACAGAATTCAGTTTGGGTTCCACCCACCTCGTTTCAACGGAGTGCTGGTAACATCAGTACGTCCCGAGCAGGCTCTGATAATGGAACAGGAAGTAGAAACCTTGTTAAAAAAGGAGGCTATAGAACAGGTCCCTGTACAGAACAGAGAGTCGGGTTTTTACAGCCGGTACTTCTTAGTTCCAAAAAAGGATGGAGGGTTGCGCCCCATATTAGATCTTCGTCGTCTGAATTGTACGGTCAGGAAACTAAAATTCAAGATGCTGACGCTAAGTCAGATTGTGACCCAAATCAGATCCGAGGATTGGTTTGTCACAATAGATCTGAAGGACGCATACTTCCATGTCTCCATCCTTCCACAACACAGGAAGTTTCTGAGGTTCGCTTTCGGGGGCAAAGCGTACCAGTATCGGGTTCTTCCATTTGGTCTAGCTCTCTCACCCCGCACGTTCACGAAATGCGTAGATGCAGCTCTGGCCCCGCTCAGGCTGCAGGGCATACGCATTCTGAACTATATAGACGACTGGCTGATTCTGGCACAGTCGCAGGAGATGGCGGTTCGGCATCGAGATGTCGTCCTCGCGCATATTCAAAAGTTGGGGTTGAGACTGAACGCGAAGAAGAGTGTGCTTCCTCCAGTACAGAGGACCACTTTTCTAGGCGTGGTTTGGGATTCTGTAGCAATGCGGGCAGTGCTTTCACCCACGCGCATTGCTGCGATTCTGTCAGCTATAAAGAGAGTCAAACTAGGCCAGTCATTCACTGTCAAGCAGTTTCAAAAGTTGCTGGGGTTATTGGCAGCGGCGTCCAACGTGATTCCTTTTGGCCTGCTGTACATGAGGCCCTTACAGTGGTGGCTCAGGACCAGAGGGTTTTCCCCGAGGGGGAACCCTTTTCGTATGATCAAGATCACGCGGCGGTGTCTCCGCGCCTTGGTCATATGGAAGAAAGCCTGGTTCCTGTCCCAGGGTCCGGTGCTGGGGGCACTATGTCGTCGAGTCACCCTGACGACAGATGCCTCTCTCACGGGCTGGGGAGCGGTAATGGAAGGCCGCTCAGCTCAGGGTCTGTGGGGGGACCATCATCTTTCGTGGCACATCAACTGCCTGGAGATGATGGCAGTCTTCAATGCTTTGAAGTTCTTCCTCCCGGACCTGAGGGGCCATCATGTGTTGGTCCGTACGGACAACACATCGGTGGTTTCCTATGTAAATCGTCAGGGGGGTCTGCGTTCGCGCCCACTGTGCAAGCTAGCGCACCAGATCCTCCTGTGGTCTCTGGGGAAGTTACTCTCCTTGAGAGCAATCTTTATCCCGGGGGCCCAGAATATTGGAGCGGACATCCTGTCGAGACAGGGGCTGAGGCCAGGGGAATGGAGACTTCACCCCGAGGTGGTGAAGCTCATTTGGGAGATTTACGGCCAGGCGGAAGTGGATCTGTTTGCGTCTCAGAATACGACGCACTGTCCACTCTGGTTCTCGTTGACACATCCAGCTCCTCTGGGACTGGATGCCATGGTACAGACGTGGCCGAGGCGGCGTCTGTACGCATTTCCCCCAGTTGTTCTGCTCCAGGGAGTTCTGGAGAAAGTTCGCCGGGAGGGGATAAGTCTACTGCTAGTAGCTCCTTACTGGCCGAGCCGGATTTGGTTCTCGAACCTGGTAACACTGCTCGATGGCTCACCTTGGAAGATTCCGATAAGGAGGGATCTTCTATCTCAGGCGGAGGGCTCAATATTTCACCCCCGCCCAGAAATGTGGAACCTATGGGTTTGGCCGCTGAGGGGGCTGAGCTCATAGAGTCTGGTCTCTCTACTGAGGTAGTGGAGACCATTCTTAGCTCCAGAGCTCCATCCACGAGGAGACTATATGCCCTGAAGTGGAGGTTGTTCACTTCTTGGTGTCAAGAACGACATTTAGATCCAGTCAACTGCCCTGTTGGTTCAGTGCTAGATTTTTTACAAGAGCGATTCTCCTCTGGGTTGACCCCTGCTACACTAAAGGTGTATGTTTCATCTATTTCTGCTTACCATGCCCATGTGGATGGTATTACTGTGGGGAGAGACCCGTTGGTAACTCGTTTCCTTCGTGGCACTAAGAGGCTGAGGCCTGCGGTGCGCACTAGAGTTCCTACTTGGGATTTGGCTATAGTGTTGGAAGGTTTATCTTCGGCTCCGTTCGAGCCACTTAACATCATCTCAGAAAAGTTTCTCACTCTGAAAACCATCTTCCTTCTTGCCATCTCTTCTATTAAGAGAGTAGGAGACCTTCAGGCCTTATCAATATCCCCTTCGTGCTTGGAGTTTGCACCAGGGATGGTTAAAGCTTTCCTTTACCCTAGATTAGGGTATGTTCCGAAGGTGTTAACCAATGTTCCACGGCCTATAGTGCTGCAGGCTCTCTGTCCTCCTCCATTTGTTAATCCAGACCAGGAAAGATTGAACCTTATATGTCCAGTGCGAGCACTGGATGCTTATGTCCACAGAGCTGCCCTGTGGAGGAAAGCGGATCAATTGTTTGTTTGTTTTGGACCTCAGAACAGGGGTCTCCCTGCGTCCAAACATACAATGAGCAAGTGGATAGTCGAGGCTATCTCACTGGCTTATGGGTCTTCTGATCAGCAGTGTCCCTTAGCTGTCAAAGCCCACTCTACTAGGAGTATGGCGGCCTCTAAGGCCTTAGTATCGGGGGTTTCCCTCAAAGAAGTCTGCGATGCGGCCGGTTGGTCCTCGCCTCTTACGTTTGTGAGATACTATGATCTTGACCTGGAATGTGCTCCAGGTTCTTCAGTGCTCCTGTCTTGAATGTGCCACAGTTTCACACGACAGGCATTTGGTATTATGGCGTTTTGGTATTTCGTTCCCAAAGCTGTCCCTAGTGGACGCAGTGTGAAGTTCCCTCGAAAGGGAACGTCTCAGGTTATGACTATAACCATAGTTCCCTGAGAAGGGAACGAAACACTGCGTCCCTTTGCCATACTCCCTGCATCCCTGTGATCCCTTGCTTCGGCAGTTTAGCTGAAGTGCGATCGGACCGGATGTATATTTATCCTTTCCTGGACGTGACGTCACCCGCCCGTGACGCTCACTCTCGCCATTGGCTGAGTTGACATACGTGCATCAGACGCTATCACGCTGTGGGCGTTCCCAAAGCTGTCCCTAGTGGACGCAGTGTTTCGTTCCCTTCTCAGGGAACTATGGTTATAGTCATAACCTGAGACGGTTTCATCAGTAGCTCAAGTATGACCTCAAGTACTTCTTTTCCGGACAAAAGGTCTTTGAACTTTACTTTGAATACGTACTCTACTTTTGATGTTTCATTAGCCAGACAGTAGTCCGTATTTGACCTATTGAACTTATTTATGGCCAAAGAGTTCTCAATCTTGAAATTTCTATACATTCTCATATACATTTTCTGGTTTTTCTTTAGAAGTTCAAATATGATTTTTTGAACATAATTATGGCCTAAGGGTCTTTGAACTTCAACTTTATATACAAACTTATACATTCCTTCTGAAGTTTTTTTTAGACTCACAGTTGTCCACTGTTGACCTATCGAATGCATTTCAGGCCAAAGAGTTCTCAATCTTGAAATTTCTATAGATACTCATTGATTCCTTCTGATGTTTCATCAGTGGTTCAAGTATGACATTTTGAACATATTTATGGCCTAAGAGTTTTTGAACTTTAACTTTCTGTACATACTCATATACCCCTGAAGTTTTATTAGACTGAGAGTAGTCCATATTTGACCTATTGAACACATTTCTTGACAAAGAATCCTTGAATTTGAACTTTCTATAAATATTCAAAGACTTCTTCTGATGTTTCATCAGTAGCTCAAGTATGACCTCTAGTACTTCTTTTCCGGCCAAAAGGTCTTTGAACTTTACTTTGAATACATACTCTCCTTTTGATGTTTCATTAGCCAGACAGTAGTCCGTATTTGACCTATTGAACTTATCTATGGCCAAAGAGTTATCAATCTTGACATTTCTATACATTCTCATATAATTTTTCAGTTTTTTCATCAATAGTTAAAATATGACTTTTTGAAAATATTTATGGCCTAAGGGTCTTTGAACTTCAACTTTATATACAAACTCATACACTTTTTCTGAAGTTTTTTTTAGACTCACAGTAGTCCACATTTGACCTATTGAATGCATTTCAGGCCAAAGAATTCTCAATCTTAAAATTTCTATACATACTCATTGATTCCATCTGATGTTTCATCAGTGGTTCAAGTATACCATTTTGAACATATTTATGGCTTAAGAGTTTTTGAACTTTAACTTTATGTACATACTCATATACTTCTGAAGTTTTATTAGACTGAAAGTAGTCCATATTTGACCTATTGAACACATTTCTTGATAAAGAATCCTTAAATTTGAACTTTCTATAAATATTCAAAGACTTCTTCTGATGTTTCATCAGTAGCTCAAGTATGACCTCAAGTACTTCTTTTCCGGACAAAAGGTCTTTGAACTTTACTTTGAATACGTACTCTACTTTTGATGTTTCATTAGCCAGACAGTAGTCCGTATTTGACCTATTGAACTTATTTATGGCCAAAGAGTTCTCAATCTTGAAATTTCTATACATTCTCATATACATTTTCTGGTTTTTCTTTAGAAGTTCAAATATGATTTTTTGAACATAATTATGGCCTAAGGGTCTTTGAACTTCAACTTTATATACAAACTCATACACTTTTTCTGAAGTTTTTTTTAGACTCACAGTAGTCCACATTTGACCTATTGAATGCATTGCAGGCCAAAGAATTCTCAATCTTAAAATTTCTATACATACTCATTGATTCCATCTGATGTTTCATCAGTGGTTCAAGTATGACATTTTGAACATATTTATGGCTTAAGAGTTTTTGAACTTTAACTTTATGTACATACTCATACACCCCTGAAGTTTTATTAGACTGAGAGTAGTCCACATTTGACCTATTGAACACATTTCTTGACAAAGAATCCTTAAATTTGAACTTTCTATAAATATTCAAAGACTTCTTCTGATGTTTCATCAGTAGCTCAAGTATGACCTCTAGTACTTCTTTTCCGGCCAAAAGGTCTTTGAACTTTACTTTGAATACGTACTTTCATTAGCCAGACAGTAGTCCTTATTTGACCTATTGAACTTATTTATGGCCAAAGAGTTCTCAATCTTGATATTTCTATACATTCTCATATAATTTTTCAGTTTTTTCATCAATAGTTCAAATATGACTTTTTGAACATATTTATGGCCTAAGGGTCTTTGAACTTCAACTTTATATACAAACTTATACATTCCTTCTGAAGTTTTATTAGACTCACAGTAGTCCACTGTTGACCTATCGAATGCATTTCAGGCCAAAGAGTTCTCAATCTTGAAATTTCTATAGATACTCATTGATTCCTTCTGATGTTTCATCAGTGGTTCAAGTATGACATTTTGAACATATTTATGGCCTAAGAGTTTTTGAACTTTAACTTTATGTACATACTCATATACCCCTGAAGTTTTATTAGACTGAGAATAGTCCATATTTGACCAATTGAACACATTTCTTGACAAAGAATCCTTAAATTTGAACTTTCTATAAATATTCAAAGACTTCTTCTGATGTTTCATCAGTAGCTCAAGTATGACCTCTAGTAATTCTTTTCTGGAAAAAAGGTCTTTGAACTTTACTTTGAATACGTACTCTACTTTTGATGTTTCATTAGCCAGAGAGTAGTCCGTATTTGACCTATTGAACTTATCTATGGCCAAAGAGTTATCAATCTTGAAATTTCTATACATTCTCATATAATTGTTCATTTTTTTCATCAATAGTTAAAATATGACTTTTTGAAAATATTTATGGCCTAAGGGTCTTTGAACTTCAACTTTATATACAAACTCATACACTACTTCTGAAGTTTTATTAGACTCACAGTAGTCCACATTTGACCTATTGAATGCATTTCAGGCCAAAGCGTTCTCAATCTTGAAATTTCTATAGAAACTCATTGATTCCTTCTGATGTTTCATCAGTGGTTCAAGTATGACATTTTGAACATATTTATGGCCTAAGAGTTTTTGAACTTTAACTTTATGTACATACTCATATACTCCTGAAGTTTATTTAGACTGAGAGTAGTCCATATTTGACCAATTGAACACATTTCTTGACAAATATCCTTAAATTTGAACTTTCTATAAATATTCAAAGACTTCTTCTGATGTTTCATCAGTAGCTCAAGTATGACCTCTAGTACTTCTTTTCTGGAAAAAAGGTCTTTGAACTTTACTTTGAATACGTACTTTCATTAGCCAGACAGTAGTCCTTATTTGACCTATTGAACTTATTTATGGCCAAAGAGTTCTCAATCTTGATATTTCTATACATTCTCATATAATTTTTCAGTTTTTTCATCAATAGTTCAAATATGACTTTTTGAACATATTTATGGCCTAAGGGTCTTTGAACTTCAACTTTATATACAAACTTATACATTCCTTCTGAAGTTTTATTAGACTCACAGTAGTCCACTGTTGACCTATCGAATGCATTTCAGGCCAAAGAGTTCTCAATCTTGAAATTTCTATAGATACTCATTGATTCCTTCTGATGTTTCATCAGTGGTTCAAGTATGACATTTTAAACATATTTATGGCCTAAGAGTTTTTGAACTTTAACTTTATGTACATACTCATATACCCCTGAAGTTTTATTAGACTGAGTGTAGTCCATATTTGACCTATTGAACACATTTCTTGACAAAGAATCCTTTATTTGAACTTTCTATAAATATTCAAAGTCTTCTTCTGATGTTTCATCAGTGGCTCAAGTATGACCTCTAGTACTTATTTTCCGGAAAAAAGGTCTTTGAACTTTACTTTGAATACGTACTCTACTTTTGATGTTTCATTAGCCAGACAGTAGTCCGTATTTGACCTATTGAACTTATTTATGGCCAAAGAGTTCTCAATCTTGAAATTTCTATACATTCTCATATACATTTTCTGGTTTTTCTTTAGAAGTTCAAATATGATTTTTTGAACATAATTATGGCCTAAGGGTCTTTGAACTTCAACTTTATATACAAACTCATACACTTTTTCTGAAGTTTTTTTTAGACTCACAGTAGTCCACATTTGACCTATTGAATGCATTGCAGGCCAAAGAATTCTCAATCTTAAAATTTCTATACATACTCATTGATTCCATCTGATGTTTCATCAGTGGTTCAAGTATGACATTTTGAACATATTTATGGCTTAAGAGTTTTTGAACTTTAACTTTATGTACATACTCATACACCCCTGAAGTTTTATTAGACTGAGAGTAGTCCACATTTGACCTATTGAACACATTTCTTGACAAAGAATCCTTAAATTTGAACTTTCTATAAATATTCAAAGACTTCTTCTGATGTTTCATCAGTAGCTCAAGTATGACCTCTAGTACTTCTTTTCCGGCCAAAAGGTCTTTGAACTTTACTTTGAATACGTACTTTCATTAGCCAGACAGTAGTCCTTATTTGACCTATTGAACTTATTTATGGCCAAAGAGTTCTCAATCTTGATATTTCTATACATTCTCATATAATTTTTCAGTTTTTTCATCAATAGTTCAAATATGACTTTTTGAACATATTTATGGCCTAAGGGTCTTTGAACTTCAACTTTATATACAAACTTATACACTCCTTTTGAAGTTTTATTAGACTCACAGTAGTCCACATTTGACCTATTGAATGCATTTCAGGCCAAAGAGTTCTCAATCTTGAAATTTCTATAGAAACTCATTGATTCCTTCTGATGTTTCATCAGTTGTTCAAGTATGACATTTTGATCATATTTATGGCCTAAGAGTTTTGGAACTTTAACTTTATGTACATACTCATATACTCCTGGAGTTTTATTAGACTGAGTGTAGTCCATATTTGACCTATTGAACACATTTCTTGACAAAGAATCCTTAAATTTGAACTTTCTATAAATATTCAAAGACTTCTTCTGATGTTTCATCAGTAGCTCAAGTATGACCTCTAGTACTTATTTTCCGGAAAAAAGGTCTTTGAACTTTACTTTGAATACGTACTCTACTTTTGATGTTTCATTAGCCAGACAGTAGTCCGTATTTGACCTATTGAACTTATTTATGGCCAAGAGTTCTCAATCTTGAAATTTCTATACATTCTCATATACATTTTCTAGTTTTTCTTTAGAAGTTCAAATATGATTTTTTGAACATAATTATGGCCTAAGGGTCTTTGAACTTCAACTTTATATACAAACTCATACACTTTTTCTGAAGTTTTTTTTAGACTCACAGTAGTCCACATTTGACCTATTGAATGCATTGCAGGCCAAAGAATTCTCAATCTTAAAATTTCTATACATACTCATTGATTCCATCTGATGTTTCATCAGTGGTTCAAGTATGACATTTTGAACATATTTATGGCCTAAGAGTTTTGGAACTTTAACTTTATGTACATACTCATATACTCCTGGAGTTTTATTGGACTGAGTGTAGTCCATATTTGACCTATTGAACACATTTCTTGACAAAGAATCCTTAAATTTGAACTTTCTATAAATATTCAAAGACTTCTTCTGATGTTTCATTAGTAGCTCAAGTATGACCTCAAGTCCTTTTTTCCGGACAAAAGGTCTTTGAACTTTACTTTGAATACGTACTTTCATTAGCCAGACACTAGTCCTTATTTGACCTATTGAACTTATTTATGGCCAAAGAGTTCTCAATCTTGATATTTCTATACATTCTCATATAATTTTTCAGTTTTTTCAACAATAGTTCAAATATGACTTTTTGAACATATTTATGGCCTAACGGTCTTTGAACTTCAACTTTATATACAAACTTATACACTCCTTCTGAAGTTTTATTAGACTCACAGTAGTCCACTGTTGACCTATTGAATGCATTTCAGGCCAAAGAGTTCTCAATCTTGAAATTTCTATAGAAACTCATTGATTCCTTCTGATGTTTCATCAGTGGTTCAAGTATGACATTTTGAACATATTTATGGCCTAAGAGTTTTGGAACTTCAACTTTATGTACATACTCATATACTCCTGGAGTTTTATTAGACTGAGTGTAGTCCATATTTGACCTATTGAACACATTTCTTGACAAAGAATCCTTAAATTTGAACTTTCTATAAATATTCAAAGACTTCTTCTGATGTTTCATCAGTAGCTCAAGTATGACCTCTAGTACTTCTTTTCTGGAAAAAAGGTCTTTGAACTTTACTTTGAATACGTACTTTCATTAGCCAGACAGTAGTCCTTATTTGACCTATTGAACTTATTTATGGCCAAAGAGTTCTCAATCTTGATATTTCTATACATTCTCATATAATTTTTCAGTTTTTTCATCAATAGTTCAAATATGACTTTTTGAACATATTTATGGCCTAAGGGTCTTTGAACTTCAACTTTATATACAAACTTATACATTCCTTCTGAAGTTTTATTAGACTCACAGTAGTCCACTGTTGACCTATCGAATGCATTTCAGGCCAAAGAGTTCTCAATCTTGAAATTTCTATAGATACTCATTGATTCCTTCTGATGTTTCATCAGTGGTTCAAGTATGACATTTTGAACATATTTATGGCCTAAGAGTTTTTGAACTTTAACTTTATGTACATACTCATATACCCCTGAAGTTTTATTAGACTGAGAATAGTCCATATTTGACCAATTGAACACATTTCTTGACAAAGAATCCTTAAATTTGAACTTTCTATAAATATTCAAAGACTTCTTCTGATGTTTCATCAGTAGCTCAAGTATGACCTCTAGTACTTCTTTTCTGGAAAAAAGGTCTTTGAACTTTACTTTGAATACGTACTCTACTTTTGATGTTTCATTAGCCAGAGAGTAGTCCGTATTTGACCTATTGAACTTATCTATGGCCAAAGAGTTATCAATCTTGAAATTTCTATACATTCTCATATAATTTTTCAGTTTTTTCATCAATATTTAAAATATGACTTTTTGAACATATTTATGGCCTAAGGGTCTTTGAACTTCAACTTTATATACAAACTCATACACTACTTCTGAAGTTTTATTAGACTCACAGTAGTCCACATTTGACCTATTGAATGCATTTCAGGCCAAAGAGTTCTCAATCTTGAAATTTCTATAGAAACTCATTGATTCCTTCTGATGTTTCATCAGTGGTTCAAGTATGACATTTTGAACATATTTATGGCCTAAGAGTTTTGGAACTTCAACTTTATGTACATACTCATATACTCCTGGAGTTTTATTAGACTGAGTGTAGTCCATATTTGACCTATTGAACACATTTCTTGACAAAGAATCCTTAAATTTGAACTTTCTATAAATATTCAAAGACTTCTTCTGATGTTTCATCAGCAGCTCAAGTATGACCTCAAGTACTTTTTTTCCGGACAAAAGGTCTTTGAACTTTACTTTGAATACGTACTTTCATTAGCCAGACAGTAGTCCTTATTTGACCTATTGAACTTATTTATGGCCAAAGAGTTCTCAATCTTGATATTTCTATACATTCTCATATAATTTTTCAGTTTTTTCAACAATAGTTAAAATATGACTTTTTGAACATATTTATGGCCTAACGGTCTTTGAACTTCAACTTTATATACAAACTTATACACTCCTTCTGAAGTTTTATTAGACTCACAGTAGTCCACTGTTGACCTATTGAATGCATTTCAGGCCAAAGAGTTCTCAATCTTGAAATTTCTATAGATTCTCATTGATTCCTTCTGATGTTTCATCAGTTGTTCAAGTATGACATTTTGAACATATTTATGGCCTAAGAGTTTTTGAACTTTAACTTTATGTACATACTCATATACTCCTGAAGTTTATTTAGACTGAGAGTAGTCCATATTTGACCAATTGAACACATTTCTTGACAAAAAATCCTTAAATTTGAACTTTCTATAAATATTCAAAGACTTCTTCTGATGTTTCATCAGTAGCTCAAGTATGACCTCTAGTACTTCTTTTCTGGAAAAAAGGTCTTTGAACTTTACTTTGAATACGTACTCTACTTTTGATGTTTCATTAGCCAGAGAGTAGTCCATATTTGACCTATTGAACTTATCTATTGCCAAAGAGTTATCAATCTTGAAATTTCTATACATTCTCATATAATTTTTCATTTTTTTCATCAATAGTTAAAATATGACTTTTTGAAAATATTTATGGCCTAAGGGTCTTTGAACTTCAACTTTATATACAAACTCATACACTACTTCTGAAGTTTTATTAGACTCACAGTAGTCCACATTTGACCTATTGAATGCATTTCAGGCCAAAGAGTTCTCAATCTTGAAATTTCTATAGAAACTCATTGATTCCTTCTGATGTTTCATCAGTGGTTCAAGTATGACATTTTGAACATATTTATGGCCTAAGAGTTTTTGAACTTTAACTTTATGTACATACTCATATACTCCTGAAGTTTATTTAGACTGAGTAGTCCATATTTGACCAATTGAACACATTTCTTGACAAATATCCTTAAATTTGAACTTTCTATAAATATTCAAAGACTTCTTCTGATGTTTCATCAGTAGCTCAAGTATGACCTCTAGTACTTCTTTTCTGGAAAAAAGGTCTTTGAACTTTACTTTGAATACGTACTTTCATTAGCCAGACAGTAGTCCTTATTTGACCTATTGAACTTATTTATGGCCAAAGAGTTCTCAATCTTGATATTTCTATACATTCTCATATAATTTTTCAGTTTTTTCATCAATAGTTCAAATATGACTTTTTGAACATATTTATGGCCTAAGGGTCTTTGAACTTCAACTTTAAATACAAACTTATACACTCCTTCTGAAGTTTTATTAGACTCATAGTAGTCCACTGTTGACCTATTGAATGCATTTCAGGTCAAAGAGTTCTCAATCTTAAAATTTCTATAGATACTCGTTGATTCCTTCAGATGTTTCATCAGTGGTTCAAGTATGACATTTTGAATATATTTATGGCTTAAGAGTTTTTGAACTTTAACTTTATGTACATACTCATATACTCCTGGAGTTTTATTAGACTGAGAGTAGTCCATATTTGACCTATTGAACACATTTCTTGATAAAGAATCCTTAAATTTGAACTTTCTATAAATATTCAAAGACTTCTTCTGATGTTTCATCAGTAGCTCAAGTATGACCTCTAGTACTTCTTTTCCGGCCAAAAGGTCTTTGAACTTTACTTTGAATACATACTCTCCTTTTGATGTTTCATTAGCCAGACAGTAGTCCGTATTTGACCTATTGAACTTATCTATGGCCAAAGAGTTATCAATCTTGACATTTCTATACATTCTCATATAATTTTTCAGTTTTTTCATCAATAGATAAATATTCAAAGACTTCTTCTGATGTTTCATCAGTAGCTCAAGTATGACCTCAAGTACTTCTTTTCCGGACAAAAGGTATTTGAACTTTACTTTGAATACGTACTTTCATTAGCCAGACAGTAGTCCTTATTTGACCTATTGAACTTATTTATGGCCAAAGAGTTCTCAATCTTGATATTTCTATACATTCTCATATAAATTTTCAGTTTTTTCAACAATAGTTCAAATATGACTTTTTGAACATATTTATGGCCTAACGGTCTTTGAACTTCAACTTTATATACAAACTTATACACTCCTTCTGAAGTTTTATTAGACTCACAGTAGTCCACTGTTGACCTATTGAATGCATTTCAGGCCAAAGAGTTCTCAATCTTGAAATTTCTATAGATTCTCATTGATTCCTTCTGATGTTTCATCAGTTGTTCAAGTATGACATTTTGAACATATTTATGGCCTAAGAGTTTTTGGACTTTAACTTTATGTACATACTCATATACTCCTGAAGTTTATTTAGACTGAGAGTAGTCCATATTTGACCTATTGAACACATTTCTTGACAAAGAATCCTTAAATTTGAACTTTCTATAAATATTCAAAGACTTCTTCTGATGTTTCATCAGTAGCTCAAGTATGACCTCTAGTACTTCTTTTCTGGAAAAAAGGTCTTTGAACTTTACTTTGAATACGTACTCTACTTTTGATGTTTCATTAGCCAGACAATAGTCCGTATTTGACCTATTGAATGCATTTCAGGCCAAAGAGTTCTCAATCTTGAAATTTCTATAGAAACTCATTGATTCCTTCTGATGTTTCATCAGTGGTTCAAGTATGACATTTTCAACATATTTATGGCCTAAGAGTTTTGGAACTTTAACTTTATGTACATACTCATATACTCCTGGAGTTTTATTAGACTGAGTGTAGTCCATATTTGACCTATTGAACACATTTCTTGACAAAGAATCCTTAAATTTGAACTTTCTATAAATATTCAAAGACTTCTTCTGATGTTTCATCAGTAGCTCAAGTATGACCTCAAGTACTTCTTTTCCGGACAACAGGTCTTTGAACTTTACTTTGAATACGTACTTTCATTAGCCAGACAGTAGTCCTTATTTGACCTATTGAACTTATTTATGGCCAAAGAGTTCTCAATCTTGATATTTCTATACATTCTCATATAATTTTTCAGTTTTTTCATCAATAGTTCAAATATGAATTTTTGAACATATTTATGGCCTAAGGGTCTTTGAACTTCAACTTTACATACAAACTCATACACTTTTTTTGAAGTTTTTTTTAGACTCACAGTAGTCCACATTTGACCTATTGAATGCATTTCAGGCCAAAGAATTCTCAATCTTAAAATTTCTATACATACTCATTGATTCCATCTGATGTTTCATCAGTGGTTCAAGTATGACATTTTGAACATATTTATGGCTTAAGAGTTTTTGAACTTTAACTTTATGTACATACTCATATACCCCTGAAGTTTTATTAGACTGAGAGTAGTCCATATTTGACCTAATGAACACATTTCTTGACAAAGAATCCTTAAATTTGAACTTTCTATAAATATTCAAAGACTTCTTCTGATGTTTCATCAGTAGCTCAAGTATGACCTCTAGTACTTCTTTTCCGGCCAAAAGGTCTTTGAACTTTACTTTGAATATATACTCTCCTTTTTGATGTTTCATTAGCCAGACAGTAGTCCGTATTTGACCTATTGAACTTATCTATGGCCAAAGAGTTATCAATCTTGAAATTTCTATACATTCTCATATAATTTTTCAGTTTTTTCATCAATAGTTAAAATAGGACTTTTTGAACATATTTATGGCCTAAGGGTCTTTGAACTTCAACTTTACATACAAACTCATACACTTTTTTTGAAGTTTTTTTTAGACTCACAGTAGTCCACATTTGACCTATTGAATGCATTTCAGGTCAAAGAATTCTCAATCTTAAAATTTCTATACATTCTCATTGATTCCATCTGATGTTTCATCAGTGGTTCAAGTATGACATTTTGAACATATTTATGGCTTAAGAGTTTTTGAACTTTAACTTTATGTACATACTCATATACCCCTGAAGTTTTATTAGACCGAGAGTAGTCCATATTTGACCTATTGAACACATTTCTTGACAAAGAATCCTTAAATTTGAACTTTCTATAAATATTCAAAGACTTCTTCTGATGTTTCATCAGTAGCTCAAGTATGACCTCTAGTACTTCTTTTCCGGCCAAAAGGTCTTTGAACTTTACTTTGAATACTGTTAGAATAATGATGAAATTAATTATTTTATTCCCAATATATATACAGGAATAAGACCTGATGTAAGGAGGTCTTACTCCCAATGTGTAACCAAGGATGATGCCAAGTGTAAAGAGGCCTATGTTAACCACACAATATGTTATGCATGGTTTTATGATGTTAGAAAAATATGGAAAAGAAAGATATAGAGGAGGTTTTATAAGGAACCTTTATGTTAGACTTTATAAGAGTCTTATAGGAAAATATAGTGGAGGTTTTATAGAGAACCTTTATGTTTGACTTTATAAGAGTCACAAGAAGAATAGAAATAGCAAAGTGAAGTGAAGAGTTGTTTATATGGCTGAGAAACTTTTATAAGAAGTTTTTATTTTTACAACTTTTATGTATAAGCTGTTTATAAGGCCGAAAAACCTAAAGGAGGTTTTTCTTATACAACTTTCATAAATGACTTTGTAAGCATGGAAAAACATGACAACATGATATTGTAAAAATGTTTTACTTTGGTTCATAGCAAGAATACAGACACATGGTTTTGTAGAAATGTTTTATTTGGTTTTATAGTAATGACACGGAAGCAAAGACTTTTTGTAAAAATGTTTTATTTGGTTTTATAGTAAAGACACGTAAGCAAAGAGTTTTGTGAAAATGTTTTATTTGGTTTTATAGTAAAGACACAGAGACAAATACTTTGTAAAACTGTTTTATTGAATAATTTGAAATGAACACGCTGAGACATGTTTTAGGCAATCTGCTTTATTAAGAAGATGAAGAAAGACACTGAGTCATATGTACGAAAAATCATTTATTCATGTAAAAGACAAACATATGAAATGTACTTTGTATTAGCATGCATGCATGAAGAGAAGTATTGAGCGAAGCAAGTTTTACCTCGAGCTGATGTCTTGCAGACGAGACGAAGAAGGAGGTCAAGGATCCAAGCAAGAAGAAGATGAAGGAGGAGAAAATATAGGGCATTATATACTAAAATGTTGAAGGAATTTAGGGAGTTGACAATGGTCCAAAATCTTGGATTGGATGACCTATGCCTATGTAATTGAATATGTAATGAAGGGGTGTGATAGTGAAATGATATATAAGGTATTGATCGCCATATGGAATTCAGAAGCTGAGAGCGACCTGCTGCTTCTCCATTGCTTGATGATCCGAGCCTGACATCTGCTGGTGACTCTCGTGAACCGACTTTTGTTACTTTGAGTTTTTCTTTTTGTAAACTTTTATTTGATTGTATGTAAAACTTTTTGTTAATAGAAAAATAAATCTACTTATAATTTACTTATAAAAGAAACCGTTTGCCACGTCTCTGCTTTCTAAACGAGTTGATCTGAACCAGACACGAAGGGGGTCTGTTCTTCTAGGGAGTGAGTATAAATTTATATTTATGATCTAGTTAAGGATTCGACCTGCTTCACCTAGCCTGAGGTTGTAAACTAAAAATAGGTAGAAGGTGTGTGGGATCTAGATAGATTGTACACCGAATAACATGGCGCCCAACGTGGGGCACGATTGCTTATTGATTTCTGGCCAAAATCAATAAACAAAGTGCTGACGAAAAACGTGATTATTGTATAGAAAGTACAATAGAAAGAAAGCTTAAAAATAGGATTAAGGAAAAATCCTAAAAAGACTTATAAAGTAAAACGAAAATATTATTCAGATACGAATTATATTAACCTAAAGAAAGGTTAAACCAACAACAGTGTTGAAGTCTCGAAGAGTGAGATTTAATTCCAAAGATAGGATTAAGGAAAAATCCTAAAAAGACTTGTAAAGTAAAACGAAAATATAATTCAGAAATGAATTATATTAAACCTAAAGAAAGGTTAAACTAACAGTAGTTTTGAAATCTCAAAGAGTGAGATAAAAGTCTAAAAAGGAGGGTATCCTATAGACGAAAAATAATTCAGGGAAGAATTATTATCATAACCTGGGAATGGGTTATTAAAAAGCCTAAAAATAGGATTAAGGAAGAATCCTAGAAAGACTTCTGAAGTCAAACGAAAATATAATTTAGAAACGAATTATATTCAACCTAAAGAAAGGTTAAACCAGTAGTGTTGATCTCAAAGAGTGAGATGAAAGTCAAAAAAAAAAAAAGGGAAGGAATCCTGTAGACGAAAAATAATTCAGGGAAGAATTATTATTATAACCTGGGTAGGGTTATTAAGTGCATGCACGACACTACTAAAAATCTCTATAGTATTGAGTCGGAATATAGAAAAGCGTCGAGAGCTCAGAGAAGAGAAGCGCGCTCCGATAAATACAGTAATAGGCTGAAAAAATAGAGATTGACTAAAATCTTGAGTGAAAAAGATTTAGTGTAGACTGTGTGAACTGTTCAACGAAGTGCACGTCGTTGAATAGGAATCATAGTGAAAAGCAGATCCATATTAGAGTGAAAGGTTAAAAATTTAATGAGCAATGATATGGATAGGAAGAGATTTGTGATTTAACAGACTAAAAACAGAGAGTAAATCGCAATACTAACTTGACTTCCATCCAGAAAATTATTAAACAAAAGTATATGAAATCAATTAAGAAGTTTCTGAAGAAAATGTCCGAAGAACAAACAATTGATGAGAGAAGTGATGCTCCAGAAAGGGAGGGAGCAGTAAATAGAGACATGGAAGAAGTTATGGAAAATTATGAACGAAGAGAACAAAGAAACTTAGTTTCTGAAAATAGAACTCCGATTGGGGTGACAGAAAAAAGAACTGATAGAGAGAACAATTCAAGTTCTGAAGAGAGTCAAAGGGACGAGAGTGAAGATGAGGAATTAAACTCCACCAGGATTAGTACAGAAAATGATATCAGTGAAGAGGAGATAGTGCTCAGAAAAGAAACTAGATTAAAGCACAAAAAAGGTGTAAAAATAACATTACGGAGAGTGACAAAACAAATACAGAATGATTGGCCAGAAGTAGAGTTAAGGGGAACTAAGTATAGAAATCCCAGCGGGAAGAAAAGAGATCAGGAATTACTGAGTAGATGGAATAAGAGAGTAATACCTGAAAAAGAATTAACTTATGGTCAGATGAAGACTGCCAGTATGTCCCCGTCTGCGACAGAAATAGCCGAACAAGAAGGTTGGTCAAAGGCAGGCAAACAGACTTTATTCCAAGAGGGATATGAGTATAATAGAAAAATAGTGAAAGAATTAGACAATATGATAAAAATATTGAAGAATCAGAATAAACAATTACAAAGAGATTTAGAAACAACTAGAGCTTCTAGACAAATTGAGAATCTGAATGTGGCCCCAGAAGAAATCTGGGAGGAAGAAAGCGAAGAGGCTGTAAATCAAGAAGAGTTAGAGAGACAGGTAACCCCCAGGGAAAGGGAAACTCCAGTGAGGCAGCTACAGTTCAGCACTCCACGGAGAACCGAGGGGGAGAGATGTGAGGAGCAAAATGTCCAAGCAAAATTATTAGAGTTAAAATTAACTGACGTTGTGAGAAAATGAGAGAGCTAGAACAGGCGAAGTCGCCTGAGACAAACGGAAAAAAGATGAAAAGAATGGAGGACAGAAACATCAGAATAGAATGTAAAGAAGAATTCACAGACAAAAGGTACACAATGTATGAAACAAGAGAGAAATTAAGCAATCCAATTCCTGGGTTGAAGTGGTATAGCGAAAGTACAAGAATAGCTGAAAAAGCATTGGAACGAAATAAATTCGGAGAAAACAAGGAGAAGCTTTATCAGATAAGCATTAAAACAAACAAATCCTGGGAAGAGTGTAGTGATAGTGACTTAAAGAAATGCGCTGAAACAAGCTATAATTGGAAGTTGCACAATATATGGAGGGGTAAAGTAATAGAAAAATTGATTGAACAATTTAATGGTAAAGATTGTAAGGAACATGAGATGAGTTGGATCGGATGTGCATGCGTGCAGAAATTGAAATGTGAGGCAGACGAAGACGGAGCAGAAAATAAATACAATGATAGGGAACATTGGTTGTTGTTTAGTAATGCAAATGGAATTATAAGTCAAGGTGTGAAATTAATAACTATGTTGGAGCACTCTCAAAAATGGATTGATATAATCACGGAAGATAGTACAATGACAGATCAGATGATACTTCAGTTTAGATTATTTGACATACTGGAAGATGTAGCCACAAGAGAGAATGAAAAAGTAATTCCGATCAAAATAACAGATATGGAAAATGGAAAAGGAGTAGTTGTCAGTTATGAGAATAGCCTATTGGGAAAATATTATCCAATTCCGATTGTAAGAGTGAGAGCGAAAAGAGATAGAGAAATTGTGTTGTGGAAAATTCCCAAAGAAATAAAGGAGTATCATGGAAAGAAGGACATCCCTGAACCAGCATACATGATGACATTGGGTGATAGAGGGAAACTGTCAAAAGAGGAAAAAATGATTGACTTTAAAAGATTTTGGACAGTAGTGTGGAGTGCAGGTATCTACCCGTGGACGTACGCAGGATGGACGTGCGACAATGAGAAGGTAGATGGGAATTGGAGGAGAAATGAGATAAATCAAGGAATATGCAGAATGGTTTCAGAAACAGTAGCAACTGAAAGAACAATTTATGCTGACACCCTAGGAACCTTCAGTTCACAAGAAAATGGTAGATGTATGCCACCATTTCCTTTCTATTTTATGTTGGCTAAAATACAATTCTTCAACAAACAACTACATGACATAGAGCCCAGAAAAGCAACATTCAAAGAGGGAATTCATAATGTAAGGGATAAGGTGAAAAAGAATTTTTTAAAAATGGCCGGAATCGGAGAGAATACCTATGAATCAATAATGTGGCTAATGAATAACTTTAAACTGATATTGACCATGATGACAGTAGTATTCGTATTGATTCTAATCGAGTGCACAGGACTGGGAAGAATGTTCCGACTGTGCATGTTAGTGACGTGGAGATTATGTAAATACATTAAGTGCTGTGAGCAGGAGAGATCAAGATCAAACAGTTTAGCTCAAGGGCCCCGGGACTCCCCTCGGGGAATAGTCAAACCTATAAGGAGTGTGAGCAGAGTATAAGACGAATGCATGAGATGCCATGAACTATTGTGGCCGGAGACAGAAGTTATTCTGTGCATGGGTAGCCTGTGCAACAAATGCTTTGCTAAAAACCAATAATGTAATATGGTACAATGAACGAGATGGGATGGAATACTGTGTTGATGTGTTTAAGATGTTAGAGGTGATTAATGTACAAATGATGGAGAAACTGAAATATATGTTCATGGAGCTCCACCCAGTGGAGAAAGAAGTGTATAGCGATCCATTGGCTCACGAACTCTGGGAGAAGGAAGACCAATTGTTTATATTGCATGCAGAGGGCAGAGGGAGTGATTTGAGAGTGATTAAACGTAATGAGATATTTTATCTTATAGCCAAAAAAGATGCAGGACCTCCAATTGAGAGAGAGGCCGAGGGCCAAACCCCAATTGACAGCCCAGGACTCCGAGAGAGGGAAGCTGGCTCGGAGCGAGGTAGAGATACCGGAGGCTCTGATTCCGACATACTGGGAGGAGCCGCACCTTTATCTATGAAACTCCTGAAGGGCAGTTAATTGGGGCATGTCCGCATTAAATAACTAATGGTAAATGGATGCGAAAGAGACTTGGCGTATACCTAACGATTATTAAGCAGAGTACAAAAATTGGCCTTCCACAGCCCAAATTAACGGAAAGATAATAGGTGGTGATTTGATCAGACCAATGAACAAGAGACCCTGGGTAGCGAGATTCATGAACATATCTCAAAGAAATGTTTATACTGAAACTGGACAGATTTATGCTCAATTCACCAAGAATGACAAGAAAAGGAAGTGTTATGTAAACTACCTTAATTTGGAAATAAAAGACTAAAATTTGCATGAGGGGCATGTTAGAATAATGATGTAATTAATTATTTTATTCCCAATATATATACAGGAATAAGACCTGATGTAAGGAGGTCTTACTCCCAATGTGTAACCAAGGATGATGCCAAGTGTAAAGAGGCCTATGTTAACCACACAATATGTTATGCATGGTTTTATGATGTTAGAAAAATATGGAAAAGAAAGATATAGAGGAGGTTTTATAAGGAACCTTTATGTTAGACTTTATAAGAGTCTTATAGGAAAATATAGTGGAGGTTTTATAGAGAACCTTTATGTTTGACTTTATAAGAGTCACAAGAAGAATAGAAATAGCAAAGTGAAGTGAAGAGTTGTTTATATGGCCGAGAAACTTTTATAAGAAGTTTTTATTTTTACAACTTTTATGTATAAGCTGTTTATAAGGCCGAAAAACCTAAAGGAGGTTTTTCTTATACAACTTTCATAAATGACTTTGTAAGCATGGAAAAACATGACAACATGATGTTGTAAAAATGTTTTACTTTGGTTCATAGCAAGAATACAGACACATGGTTTTGTAGAAATGTTTTATTTGGTTTTATAGTAATGACACGGAAGCAAAGACTTTTTGTAAAAATGTTTTATTTGGTTTTATAGTAAAGACACGTAAGCAAAGAGTTTTGTGAAAATGTTTTATTTGGTTTTATAGTAAAGACACAGAGACAAATACTTTGTAAAAATGTTTTATTGAATAATTTGAAATGAACACGCTGAGACATGTTTTAGGCAATCTGCTTTATTAAGAAGATGAAGAAAGACACTGAGTCATATGTACGAAAAATCATTTATTCATGTAAAAGACAAACATATTGAAATGTACTTTGTATTAGCATGCATGCATGAAGAGAAGTATTGAGCGAAGCAAGTTTTACCTCGAGCTGATGTCTTGCAGACGAGACGAAGAAGGAGGTCAAGGATCCAAGCAAGAAGAAGAAGTAGGAGAAAATATAGGGCATTATATACTAAAATGTTGAAGGAATTTAGGGAGTTGACAATGGTCCAAAATCTTGGATTGGATGACCTATGCCTATGTAATTGAATATGTAATGAAGGGGTGTGATAATGAAATTATATATAAGGTATTGATCGCCATATGGAATTCAGAAGCTGAGAGCGACCTGCTGCTTCTCCATTGCTTGATGATCCGAGCCTGACATCTGCTGGTGACTCTCGTGAACCGACTTTTGTTACTTTGAGTTTTTCTTTTTGTAAACTTTTATTTGATTGTATGTAAAACTTTTTGTTAATAGAAAAATAAATCTACTTATAATTTATTTATAAAAGAAACCGTTTGCCACGTCTCTGCTTTCTAAACGAGTTGATCTGAACCAGACACGGAGGGGGTCTGTTCCTCTAGGGAGTGAGTATAAATTTATATTTATGATCTAGTTAAGGATTCGACCTGCTTTACCTAGCCTGAGGTTGTAAACTAAAAATAGGTAGAAGGTGTGTGGGATCTAGATAGATTGTACACCGAATAACAATACATACTCTCCTTTTGATGTTTCATTAGCCAGACAGTAGTCCGTATTTGACCTATTGAACTTATCTATGGCCAAAGAGTTATCAATCTTGAAATTTCTATACATTCTCATATAATTTTTCAGTGTTTTTGCTGGCTAACCTCTGATCTATGGAGGACTGATTATGCGTCTCGTCCTGTACCTCCCAGTCCTTTTATGGACACGGCGTCTTTTAACGGCGTCTTATGGACACGGCGTCTTTTAACGGCGTCTTCACTCTGTCGCCTTCGATTATGGAACTATCTGCATCTAAACTGTTATCTATGAACTTGTCGTCGCTGCGACTCCCTGTTGGAACTTATAGACTCTGTGCTAGCCTTGGCATCGCTCGTGTGCGACCCCGCTACCTGCATCGCAACTCCCGTCGCGAGGTCCTTTTAACGACTGCATCGCCCGGTGCCATTCCTACCATCATCTCGGCGGTGTCCTCCCGCTCGTCGACCAGGCGTCGATGGTATGATAAGACTGCACCTCGGAATCTTCTCCAACTCTCCCCAACCCCACGGTCTGCGTCTGCAAAACCTACTGCACTCATCCCGGTGCATTGGTCTCCTCGCCCTGCGACTGCCAGGTCTCGCCCGACGTGTGGAGTGAACACAACCTTTCTCCGTCCACTGAAGTCTCAGGGATCTGCGCCGTCTGCCTCGTCCGAGCTACTGACACCTGTTAAATTTGCCCTGTTTAATGCCCGGTCGTTAGTAAATAAGGCTGTTATCCTAAATGACGTTTTCACGACTAGGAAACTTGATATACTTTTTATAACAGAAACGTGGCTTAATGTCAATGATCTCACTCCACTCGGAGAGCCATGCCCTCCCAACTGTAGTTTTCTAAACACTCCCAGGGCCTCTGGTCATGGAGGTGGCCTGGCCACAATATTCAATAACACATTTAAATGTCGTTTTTTGCCCACAAATGCCTACTCTTCGTTTGAAGTGCAATTACTACTGTTTAATGTCCATATGCCTATATTGTGTGCTTTGGTATACAGACCTCCTAAAACTACCGGTAGCCTGTTTATTCAGGAGTTCACTGATCTTCTCTCCTCTATGGCTGCCCGATCAGAAAAACTGTTGATTGTTGGTGATTTTAACATTCATATATGCTGTCCCACTAAACCAATGGTCAATGAGTTCATAAATGTTTTAGAGTCTTTTAACCTAATCCAGTCAGTGTCTGGTCCAACCCATCAAAGAGGCCATACCTTAGACCTTGTTCTTTCCTCTGGTTTTGATGTGACCGATCTTACCATCTCAGATATTGCTGTTTCTGATCATCACATGATTGAGTTTCAGTCCACTCTTGTATGCCCCCCACCCACCCCCAGTCAGCCCACCCCCTCTCTTTCACGGATCCTTAACCCAGCCACAGCGCAAAAATTCTCTTATCATTTTGATTTGGTTCATCAGTTAAATCTCTCTGTTGCTTTCCCCACCTGTTCAAACACTGATGACTTAGCCGCTCTTTTTAACTTGGCCTGCACTGATACTTTGAATCAGGTTGCTCCTCTGAAGCCTAGAAAAGCCAGGGCAGTTTTACCCTGGCTAAATGACACCACCCGTGCTCTCCGGCGTGTCTGCAGACAAGCGGAACGCAGATGGAAGAAGGACAAGCTCCACATCTCATATGATCTTTTGCGTGATAGCCTAAACCGCTATCAACTTGCTGTTAAAAAGTCAAAAGCTGAATACTACACTGAGATCATTAATAAGCACGCTCACAGACCCAAAGTGCTTTTTAAAACCATTAACTCAATCTTAAACCCTGCTGCCCATACTATTGAAAGCTCCACTGAAGCTTGTGAGCATTTTCTAATTTATTTTATTCAAAAAATTGACTCAATAAGAGTTAATATCCCTGATTCTACTCCTGATCCTGTTGAGCCTCAACCCCCCATTAGCAGTCATCTCCGGCACTTTGCACCAGTTTCTTGGTATGAAATTGGGAAATCATTCATCTTCATTTGCTACTATGAAATGTGGGGTTCCCCAAGGTTCAATCCTTGGCCCCCTCCTCTTCACTCTATACATGCTGCCCCTCAGTTCCATCCTTAATAAATATGGCATCCAATACCACTGTTACGCTGATGATACTCAGATTTATCTCCCAGTTGCTCCTCAGACCCCATGTTTATTAACTAAACTTCACAGCTGCATTAATGACATTAAATCCTGGATGGCCTGCAATTTCTTACAACTCAACGACAGCAAAACCGAAGTAATCATATTTGGCCCCCCCTCCACTGTCACCAGTCTCAGCATTACTCTTGGTCCACTCTCAAACAATGTGCATTCCGTGGTCAGAAATCTTGGTGTCATGCTGGATAGCTCTCTAGATTTTAATAAACAAATCAATAGTGTGGTCAGAAGTGGTTTTTTTCAACTTAGAGTAATAGCTAATCTCAAGTCCTTTTTAGCCCGAAATGATCTTGAAATTCTTATACATGCTTTTATTACCTCCAGACTCGATTATTGCAATATTTTATACACAGGTCTGACCCAATCCAACATTCATAAATTACAGATGGTTCAGAATGCAGCAGCCAGATTGCTTACTGGTACTAAAAAGAGAGAGCACATCACACCAGTTCTGGCCCAGTTGCACTGGCTTCCTGTTAAATTCAGAATTGATTTTAAGATCTTACTTTTTGTTTTCAAAGCTCTTAATGGCTTAACACCCCCTTACATAGCTGAAATGCTTTCCCCACACTCCGCCCCTAGGTCGACCCGGTCATCTTCAAAACAGCTCCTATCCGTCCCCCGCACACGTCTAAAAACTAAAGGTGACCGGGCTTTCTCTGTTGCTGGCCCAAATTTATGGAATCCCCTTCCACCACACATTAAGTCCTCTACCACTCTTGCCAGTTTTAAGTCTAATTTAAAAACTTACCTTTTCTCTCTTGCTTTCAACAACCCTTAATACCTATTTTAATGACTATATCCTTCTTGAATTGTATTGCCTCCTAATATTTTTTTGTTAGTCCTATGTATCCTTGGGCCCCTTTTTATGTTTTAATTGTTAAGCCCAATTTTAATTTTTGTTTGTCATGTACAGCACTTTGGGACAACTCCTGTTGTTTTGTAAATGTGCTCTATAAATAAAAGTGACTTGACTTGACTTGAATACGTACTTTCATTAGCCAGACAGTAGTCCTTATTTGACCTATTGAACTTATTTATGGCCAAAGAGTTCTCAATCTTGATATTTCTATACATTCTCATATAATTTTTCAGTTTTTTCATCAATAGTTCCAATATGACTTTTTGAACATAATTATGGCCTAAGGGTCTTTGAACTTCAACTTTATATACAAACTCATACACTTTTTCTGAAGTTTTTTTTAGACTCACAGTAGTCCACATTTGACCTATTGAATGCATTGCAGGCCAAAGAATTCTCAATCTTAAAATTTCTATACATACTCATTGATTCCATCTGATGTTTCATCAGTGGTTCAAGTATGACATTTTGAACATATTTATGGCTTAAGAGTTTTTGAACTTTAACTTTATGTACATACTCATATACCCCTGAAGTTTTATTAGACTGAGAGTAGTCCATATTTGACCTATTGAACACATTTCTTGACAAAGAATCCTTAAATTTGAACTTTCTATAAATATTCAAAGACTTCTTCTGATGTTTCATCAGTAGCTCAAGTATGACCTCTTGTACTTCTTTTCCGGCCAAAAGGTCTTTGAACTTTACTTTGAATACGTACTTTCATTAGCCAGACAGTAGTCCGTATTTGACCTATTGAACTTATCTATGGCCAAAGAGTTATTAATCTTGAAATTTCGATACATTCTCATATAATTTTTCAGTTTTTTCATCAATAGTTCAAATATGACTTTTTGAAAATATTTATGGCCTAAGGGTCTTTGAACTTCAACTTTATATACAAACTCATACACTTTTTCTGAAGTTTTTTTTAAACTCACAGTAGTCCACATTTGACCTATTGAATGCATTGCAGGCCAAAGAATTCTCAATCTTGAAATTTCTATAGATACTCATTGATTCCTTCTGATGTTTCATCAGTGGTTCAAGTATGACATTTTGAACATATTTATGGCCTAAGAGTTTTTGAACTTTAACTTTATGTACATACTCATATACCCCTGAAGTTTTATTAGACTGAGAGTAGTCCATATTTGACCTATTGAACACATTTCTTGACAAAGTATCCTTAAATTTGAACTTTCTATAAATATTCAAAGTCTTCCTCTGATGTTTCATCAGTAGCTCAAGAATGACCTCTAGTACTTCTTTTCCGACCAAAAGGTCTTTGAACTTTACTTTGAATATGTACTCTCCCTTTGATGTTTCATTAGCCAGACAGTAGTCCGTATTTTGACCTACTGAACTTATTTATGGCCAAAGAGTTCTCAGTCTTGAAATTTCTATACATTCTCAAATAATTTTTCTGGTTTTTCATCAATAGTTCAAATATGAATTTTTGAACATATTTTTGGCGTAAGGGTCTTTGAACTTTACCTTTATGTACATACTCATATACTTCTGAAGTTTTGTTAGACTGACAGTAGTCCACATATGACCCATTGAATGGATTTCTGGACAAAGAGGTCTTTGAACTTTAACTTTGAATACATACTCTCCTTTTGATGTTTCATTAGCCAGACAGTAGTCCGTATTTGACCTATCGAACTTATTTATGGCCAAAGAGTTCTCAATCTTGAAATTTCTATACATTCTCATATACTTTTTCTAGTTTTTCATCAGTAGTTCAAATATGACTTTTTGAACATATTTATGGCCTAAGGGTCTTTGAACTTTACCTTTATGTACATACTCATTTACTTCTGAAGTTTTATTAGACTGAGAGTAGTCCACATTTGACCTATTGTACACATTTATTGACAAAGAATCCTTAAATTTGAACTTTCTATAAATATTCAAAGACTTCTTCTGATGTTTCATCAGTAGCTCAAGTATTACTCCTAGTACTTTTGTTCCGGCCAAAAGGTCTTTGAACTTTACTTTGAACACATACTCTCCTTTTGATGTTTCATTAGCCAGACAGTAGTCCGTATTTGACCTATTGAACTTATTTATGGCAAAAAGAGTTCTCAATCTTGAAATTTTTATACATTCTCATATACATTTTCTGGTTTTTCTTTAGAAGTTCAAAAATGATTTTTTGAACATAGTTATGGCCTAAGGGTCTTTGAACTTCAACTTTATATACAAACTCATACACTCCTTCTGAAGTTTTATTAGACTCACATTAGCCCACATTTGACTTATTGAATGCAGTTCACGCCATAGAGTTCTCAATCTTGAAATGTCTATACATTCTCATATAATTTTTCAGTTTTTTCATCAATAGTTAAAATATGACTTTTTGAACATATTTATGGCCTAAGGGTCTTTGAACTTCAACTTTATATACAAACTCATACACTCCTTCTGAAGTTTTATTATACTGACAGTAGTCCACATATGACCCATTGAATGGATTTCTGGACAAAGAGGTCTTTGAACTTTAACTTTGAACACATACTCTCCTTTTGATGTTTCATTAGCCAGACAGTAGTCCGTATTTGACCTATTGAACTTATTTATGGCCAAAGAGTTCTCAATCTTGAAATTTCTAAACATTCTCATATACTTTTTCTAGTTTTTCATCAGTAGTTCAAATATGACTTTTTGAACATATTTATGGCCTAAAGGTCTTTGAACTTCAACTTTATATACAAACTCATACACTCCTTCTGAAGTTTAATTAGACTGACAGTGGTCCACATTTGACCTATTGAATGCATTTCTGGACAAGAGTTCTCAATCTTGAAATTTCTATACATTCTCAAAAAACAATTCTGGTTTTTCATCAATACTTCAAATATGAATTTTTGAACATATTTATGGCCTAAGGGTCTTTCAACTTTACCTTTAATGCACATGCTCATATACTTCTGAAGTTTTATTAGACTGAGAGTAGTCCACATTTGACCACATATGACACATTTCTTGACAAAGAATCTTTCATTTTGAACTTTCTATAAATATTCAAAGACTTCTTCTGATGTTTCATCAGTAGCTCAAGTATTACTTCTAGTACTTTTGTTCCGGCCAAAAGGTCTTTGAACTTTACTTTGAACACATACTCTCCTTTTGATGTTTCATTAGCCAGAAAGTAGTCTGTATTTTACCTATTTAACTTATTTATGGCCAAAGAGTTCTCAATCTTGAAATATCTATACATTATTATACAAACTAATTCAATCGGATGTGCATTGAAGAGATAACATTGCTGTTGCATTGCATTACACGAAAGTTCTAACACTGTGCATTGAAGAATAACATATGAGCACTTGTTTCATTGCAATGCATACGAACTAACTCAATCGTATGTGCTTTGAAGAGATAACATTGCTATTATATTGCATTGCGCAAGCGTTATAGAAGAATTAACAGTGCTGTTGCACACACGATCTAACGATGTGCATTGAAGAATAACATATAAGCAACGCACTAGTTGCATTGCAATGCATAAATGTAACTAATTTTCGATGTACATTGAAGAGATAACATATTTGCTATTTCATTGCATTGCACACACGATATAACGCTGTGCATTGAAGAATAACATAGAAGCTATGCACTTGTTCACTACAATGCATAAATAAGTAATTATTTTCCGATGTGCACTTAAGAGATAACATATTTGATATTGCATTGCATTGCACACACGATCTAACGTTGTGCATTGATGAATAACATAAGCAATGCATTTGTTGCATTGCAATGCATACAAACAAACTCAATCGGATGTGCATTGAATACATAACATTGCTTGTGCATTGCACAAACGTTCTAACACTGTGCATTGAAAAATAACATGAGCTATGCACTTGTTGCATTGCACTGCATAAATAAGTAACTATTTTCCGATGTGCATTGAAGAGAAAATGTTTGCTATTGCATTCCATTGCACATGATCTAACGCTGTACATTGAAGAATAACATAGAAGCTATGCATTTGTTCATTACAATGCATAAATAAGTAATTAGTTTCCGATGTGCATTTAAGAGATAACATATTTAATATTGCATTGCATTGCACACACGATATAACGCTGTGCATTGAAGAATAACATAGTAGCTAACACTTGTTGCATGGCAATGCATAAATGTAACTAAATTTCGATGTGCATTGAAGAGATAACATATGTGCTATTGCATTGCATTGCACACACGATCTAAAGCTGTGCATTGAGGAATAACTTAGAAGCTATGCACTTGTCCATTGCAATGCATATGAACTAACTCAATCGGATGTGCATTGAATACATAAAATTGCATTTCACAAACGTTCTAACACTGTGCATTGAAGAATAACATATGATCTATGCACTTGTTGCGTTGCAATGCATAAATAAGTAACTCTTTTCCGATGTGCATTGAAGAGAAAACATATTTGCTATTGCATTCCATTGCACACACGAACTAGCGCTGTGCATTGAAGAATAACATAGAAGGTATGCACTTGTTGCATTGCAAAGCATACGAACTAACTCAATCGAATGTGGATTGGACATAACATTGCTTTTGCAGTCCATTGCACAAACGTTCTAACACTGTGCAATGAAGAGTAACACATAAGCTATGCACTTGTTCTTTGCAATGCATAAATAACTCTTTTCCGATGTGCATTGAAGAGAAAACATATTTGCTATTGCATTCCATTGCACACACGATCTAACACTGTGCATTGAAGAATAACTTAGAAGCTATGCACTTGTCCATTGCAATGCATACGAACTAACTCAATCGGATGTGCATTGAATACATAACATTGCTTGTGCATTGCATTGCACAAACGTTCTAACACTGTGCATTGAAGAATAACATATGAGCTATGCACTTGTTGCATTGCAATGCACAAATAAGTAACTTTTTTCAGATGTGCATTTTAAGCGATAAAATATTTGCTATTGCATTGCATTGCACACATGATCTAAAGCTGTGCATTGAAGAATAACGTAGAAGCTATGCACTTGTTGCATTGCAATGCATACGAACTAACTCAATCGAATGTGCATTGGACATAACATTGCTTTTGCAGTGCATTGCACAAACGTTCTAACACTGTGCATTGAAGAATAACATATAAGCTATTCATTTGTTCTTTGCAATGCATAAATAACTCTTTTCCGATGTGCATTTATGAGATGTCATATTTGCTATTGCATTGCATTTCACACACGATCTAACGCTGTGCATTGAAGAATAACATAGAAGCTATGCACTTGTTGCATTGCAAAGCATACGAACTAACTCAATCGAATGTGCATTGAAGAATAACATAGAAGCTATGCACTTGTTGCATTGCAATGCATACGAAGTTTTCCGATGTGCATTTAAAAGATAACATATTTGCTGTTGCATTGCTGTTGCACGATCTAAAGCATAAATGTAACTAATTTTCATTGTGCATTGCAGATAACATATTTGATAATGCATTGCATTGCACACACCATCTAATGCTGTGCATTGAAGAATAACATAGAAGCTATGCACTTGTTGCATTGCAATGCATACGAACTAACCCAATCGGATGTGCATTCTCGTCACATATGGACGCTTGACCCGGACCCCTTGTCGTCACTTTTCAACGAACTGGGCGTACTTTTATCGTCAATTTTCGACGTGCAGGGTAGTCCGATAGACTTCTATAGAACTCTGAACTGGAGCCTGTGGCGTTGAAATTTGACGTATTGGGTAAGCACACCGCAGCCCGTTGTCTGCGGTGAATGGGTCGAGACTACAATAAATAAAAATTAAAAGGAATAGGCTACAATAAATGATCTATGCCAGGGCTAGTCAAAAGGCAGCCACCAGATCATATTTATTTGGCCCTCCAACTGGTTTTTGATGTTCAAAACCCCTCGCAATCTGATATCAAAGTGCCCTCTGTGCAAAGGTTTAGCTCGTTCATAGGCAACCGCATTCAGCGGTGAGTTTAACAACGCAGGTAAAATGGCATTCAGAGGTGAGTTTAACCAAGACAACGCTCAACTGCAGGTAAAACGGCATTCATAGGTGAGTTTAATAACCCTCCATGGCGCGTTCAAGTAAGCATTTAAGCGTTTTCTTGTCATGGGTAACATTAGTGACAATGCTTTAACTAGAGCATGATGGATAACGGATATTTAATCGGAGGTTTGTTGATGTTAATAAATATATATTTAATATGCTACGATTGTGTTCAATTAGTCAAAGTTGTGTTTAATTAATTATTTATATTTATTAAATCCTCTTAATTAATTACGCTGACGTCACTGTGGGGCGACCCCAAGGACCATTGCGATTTTCCACTCGGTAAGTAGTAGAGTTCATTAATAGAAGTGGATACTATTCTTAAATTTACACATCAAAAACTGTTGAATCAGGGCACTAAGTTGTGTTTAGAACCTTTAGACGTGTAAGGTGGTAATTTCTAATGACGCTAAATGATATAGAAGACATTATTAATAAATATATAGGCCTAGCTTTCCTACACCTACAGGCTAGCAAAGTTAGCTAATCAAATACTGAAAGTTCATTTTTGTCGTATATAATCATGCAAGGTACAATCATAGGGAAATGTAAGATTTACAGTATTACATTAGCCCACAACTTTTATCCAACATTATAAATGTTCAGATGAAGAACGGTGTTGCCAGATTGGTTTTTTTACAGCCCAGTAATTGTTTAAAATCCACACAAAATTTTATAATAAACACCCACAAATTAATTCATAACTACAACATTGTGCCTCATCACAAGTTTTCAATATGAAATAAAACAATTAATGTGTATAATTAATGTAATAAGTAATGCTGTCATAACTTATTGACTGATTCATATATATATATATAATTTAAAAGTTCTGCTGTGGGTTTGTTTGTTTTTTTTGGGGGGGGGGGGGGGTAGAGCAAAACTTACATTACTATTTTTTTTGTCTAAAATGTAATTATTAACAATAGTAACTTGTGTATTGAACTGTATAAAATCAATATCACATACACTCTAGCCCATTCTGGCAGCACAGATGAAGAGAATACTGGTGTAAAATGTTCAAATCTGTTTTTCTTTTTTTTTTTTTGGTCCTTCAAATTTGGCAGCATCAATTTCATTTTATTCTACCCCCCACCATATATACACACACACACACACACACACACACACACACACACACACACACACACACACACACACACACACACACACACACACACACACACACACAAACAAAGGCACTTTTAAGAGCCACGTCCGTCCGTCCGTTAACTTTGTTAACCTGTACTCAGTCTCTCTCTCTCTCTCTCTCTCTCTCTCTCTCTCTCTCTCTCTCTCTCTCTCTCTCTCTCTCTCTCTCTCTCTCTCTCTCTCTCTACATCTATATTTGTTTTATCTGTCCATCTCTTTGTTGTGAGTCTTTCTGTTTTTTTTGTTTTTGTGTATATTTGTCTAGTCATCATGACAAGGCCCAAATTCAGGCCATGCCCTTCTTGCCAGACTCCCAATCAGGCAAGCAGGAAATCTTGCCATGTCTGCTTTGAAAGCTTGTCCACCAAAAAAAAAATACAAGAAAAAGTGGTGTCACTGGATAGGCAGTGGGGGAAATCTGTCCTTAAATGCAGGAATGCCGGACGTATCATTGATTCTGCCCGTATTGCAGTAAGTAAAATTGTTAATATTTCATAAGTTAGTGTTACGTGAAGTGAAGCTAAAAGCCTGTGTTTTTCAGACAATATCAGACAAGTACCAATGTGATCTGGCCTTTAAAAACATAGTCTTATTATTTAATACGTGGAAGAATCCATCTTTACCTATAAATTGTGCTAAAGAGTAACAATAAGTTGTGTTCTCTGTCAAGTAAGTAAGTCATGATGGCAATGGCATAAATGGCTTTATCTGAAACTGGCCATTGATTGTATACAGTTCAAGAGTAATGTTTCTTCTAAAAGAATCATAATGAAACAGGTTACGGCACATTTTCTTGCATTGTACTCCAACTCCATTAAATCTCTTTAAATTAAAATTGCTTTATACAGTACTGATGTTTCAAATAATTCAGTGGATTTAACTAATGTGTTATTACTGCCTTTCCTTTAACCCTCCCTTGTCTGGCTTATGCTACTCTGAGCAATGCCTGAACTTTGTATTTTGAGCACTTCTTGCGTTGTTTTTACCTATTCACAATGACTCGCTTGCTTTAATCCTCAATTGTAAGTCACTTTGGATAAAATTACTAAATGCTAAATGACTAAATGTAAATGTACTGCTTTTGTTCATTTCAGGTGAGTAAACTTGAAGCTGTGGGGTACAAGCCGATTTTATTTATTGGCAAGCCAGATAAAAGGGCTTCCAATAAATGGGTTGCAGAAATTATTACCCATCTGCACCCCACTCCTATCACTAAAAATGTTTTGGAGAAGATGCGGAGGGCCTATGAACTTATATTGACAAAATTTAAGTCATGTTTTGGTTTAGAAATTATGAATATTTAGAATACATTTATATTTCTTTGTTAATATGTACAGATTTTAAATGAAAGTAAACTTGTATTATAGCAACCTCCACAGCACAGCAACCAGAAAGTCAAGCCGTGGGGGAGAGTCAAGCCGCCGCAGAGGAGAGTCAAGCCGCCGCAGAGGAGAGTCAAGCAGGAAGAGCAAATACGGTCTCAGACTCCACGGAGGAGAGTCAAGCCGCCACAGAGGAGAGTCAAGCCGCCACAGAGGAGAGTCAAGCCGGAAGAGCAAATACAGTCTCAGACTCCGCGGAGGAGAGTCAAGCCGCCACAGAGGAGAGTCAAGCCGCCACAGAGGAGAGTCAAGCCGCCACAGAGGAGAGTCAAGCCGGAAGAACAAATACGGTCTCAGACTCCGCGGAGGAGAGTCAAGCCGCGGAGTCTGAGACCGTATTTGTTCTTGACCTTGTTCCTCTGTCTTCCCCACTCTCTCCAACCTCTCTCTTTCCTACTTCCTCTTCTACTTTTCTTCCTCCAGTTTCTTCCCCACCACCACTGTCTTTGCAACAGATGAAAAGGAAAAACTCCTCAACCTCTTCACGCTATTCTGCCTCTGTCTCTCCTCCATCTGCCTCTTCCATTGCCACGTCTTTGAATCCGGAGGGGCCACGTGTGAAGACCAGAAGAAAAGGTAACTTTTTGCATAGTACATACTAGGGATGAAACGATTACCGGTTTCACGATAAACCACGATAAAATTTTGTGACGGTTAGTAATATCGTATAAAGTTTAATTATAATTAAAACCGCGTGTGATTATCACGATTGTGAAAACTCACGGTAAATCATGTCCAGTCAGCGTCAGTCTGGCGCAGCACTGCTGTCTTTTGAATGGGAATAAATGGCAGAAGGCAGTGACAGCGCCTGGAGATTTTTCAGACTTCTAAAAGGACCAAATCTGAGATGTGGTCATATTTTGGCTTTTACAAAAGTCCTGAGGGAAGATGGTCACCCTGTCTGAAGAACATGCCAGAAGAAAGTTGCTGTAATAGGGGGAACACTTCAAAACTACGAACGCAAGGCAAGTGGACTTTGACCTCAATACCAAAACTACGTCTGGGAAATAATAACGTGACGCGAACAAACAAATTCAGTCAAGGCTAGGGTGACATTTAAGGGATAATAATCAGGGCTTGACACAACCGCCATTTGCGGGTGTAACGTTATTTCGGCTGCACACTATTGCCACTCTGGCTGTTGAACTTATTATAGTCTTCTCAAAAGCCATCTGTTATAATCGCGTTGCGCATTATAACCACTTACACGTGTTTCTATTGAGTTTATGAAAGCGACGTCGTCTCATAATCAGAGGCGTTCAGATTAGCGGAGTTATGTTCAGAGCGCCCGCCGCTCTCACTCGTTGAAATCTCTCAAAGCAGAGATAAACGTGCGATGTACGCAGGAGAATCACTCATCATACAGTGGTTGAGTGTTTTTGTTCTATTTCAGCAGCGAAAATGGTTTCAAACAAACACAGCAGAACCACTGCGCATCTGATATGACTGGCATAATGCAGGCGAATTTAGGGACCGTCTCTAAAGTTACACACAACATTGGTAACGTTATACACGTTTCAAACTTCAATAGCATTTGAAGAGAATGACAGTCATAAAACTGACTGTAAGGTGTTCATCTAAGGTGTCAGGTATGATACACACCTTTTGATATTTAATAAAATAAACTGTCAAATCATATGGAAATATGGATATGCATATTTCACTAGGATACAGTTTGGGCTCTTACACAAAAATATGCTAGATTAAAATGCATCATTGCTGAACACTGATGAGAATATTGCTTGAATATATTTACAGAGATAATATTAGAGATTATATTTACGACAAATTATTATTATTTATGCTTTGCTATTGACAACGGCCATTATAACGAAGGTAATCCCACAGAATAGAATCTAGCTTAAAAAAGTGCATAGAGCTGCTTGATTTATTTGTTGTTTGTTGACTTCAAATATAAAACTTGTTTAAATGTTTTAAGTGTGTGCATCTGTTCTTTTTGAACACTTTCATCTCATTTGAACAAAACCGTGATAATATTGATAACCGTGATAATTTGGGTCACTATAATCGTGATGTTAAATTTCCATACCGTTTCATCCCTAGCTTACTCTACACTGTTAATAAATTTGCTCCCAGTCACAGTTGACTTAATGTAAATTAGATTCATCGGCTTACCGAGTCATTTGTAGCCAGTTTACAGTATTTAGTTATTTAGCTGTGGCCAATGTCCAAGGGTGGTGATTAATGTCAATCCCTGACTTAAGCTAAGAGGACTTTGGGAAAACCAATCCTGTACTTTTTGCTTGATTCACATAAACAGGGACAAATTCACTTTGACATGAATGGAAAGGACTGCATATCACCTCACATGTGAAATTATTAATATGGACGGATTCAGCTACTAAGCATGGCATTCATGGCTTAAAAAACTTTCCTTGTCTTTTCATCATTTCAGGTTGCCGAAAATGTAATAGGCAGAAGGTGTTCCTTTTTGATCGTATAACTGGGGAACGGATAAATGAGGTAAAATATGTTCTGCAAGGCTGCTTTCTTGTCTCAATGGCTGATTCCGACCTTTCAAAGATAATACAACATTAAAGCTGCTAGCAGCGATGAAAGGGCCCTCGCACATGCACCGCCACCCGGTGGCCTCAGGAAAACAGTGAATAGTGGGCGACATGCATTTAAGCAGGTCAATATAGGAGAAATATGGCAAACTCACTTCAATGTGCCACACTTCCTTCTGCCAGCAGGTGGCACTTCGACTATAACTGAATATTGCCATGTAGTCTTCAGGTCAGGACTATTATCAAACATGTGAAGTTTGAGGCAGATCGGACATTGTATACCTGAGTTACAACAACTTCCTGTTTAATACCGTAAATCACATTCAGTAGCACGTATCCACGTGTTGAAAGATTTATTGTGTTTCTAGCATGTTTGGGATTTCATGGCATATTTAGGGCCCGAGCACCGATGGTGTGAGGACCCTATTGGATTTCGAAAGTTTTTTATTATTAGGGCCCGAGCACCGATGGTGTGAGGACCCTATTGGATTTCGAAAGTTTTTTATTAGGGCTCAAGCCTGAAAGGGCGCAGAGCCCTATTGTTCTTCCTCAGATTATTAGGGCTCAAGCCTGAAAGGGCGCAGAGCCCTATTGTTTTCGTTAGGATTATTAGGGCCCAAGCCCTTGTTCTTCCTCAGATTATTCTTTGTTTTTTATTAGGGCTCAAGCCTGAAAGGGCGCAGAGCCCTATTGTTCTTCCTCAGATTATTAGGGCTCAAGCCTGAAAGGGCGCAGAGCCCTATTGTTTTCCTTAGGATTATTATTATTAGGGCCCAAGCCCTGAAAGGGCGCAGAGCCCTATTGTTCTTCCTCAGATTATTCTTTGTTTTTTTTTTTTTTTTTTTTTTTTTTTTTTTCGACTTCTCGGGTACTTTTGGGGCACTTAACATGCTCGAAAACTCTTGAAACTTCGCACAGGCGTCGGAATGCGCGGCCATCAGAGCCGGGCTGAAGCTGGTACCCGGGCGTGGCAGGGGGGCTCGACAGCGCCCCCTAAAGTGGGGTCTGAAAACTTGGTCCATATATCAAACACACTTGCACGTACATGTATGAAACTTGGTACACATTTAGATCTCATCGGGCCGAACAACTTTCGTGCTCATAGTTATGTGTCAGCCCAACAGGAAGTGAGCTATTATGGGTTGTTCGGAAAACGCATGCTCTGGAATTTAATATACTCCTCCGAGGCCATTGTTTCGATCATTGCCAAACTCGGTCAGCATTACGTGAACATATTCAGGATGCTAAATTGCGAGCGGATTTTTGATATCTCGAAAAGTCTGGCCGTGGCGATGCAACGAATTTATGGCGAGAAAAGGGAAACAGGAAGTGTGTTATAACTTGTGCAAACATTGACTGGTTTGGATGAAACTTCAGCTGTGTGTTTGTTATAAGAAGCCGGTCACATGGATATGACTTTTGTGAGTCAAAGTTATAGCGCCACCAACTGGCAGCAGGAAGTGTGTCACTTTCAAAAATGCTTTGAATCACCATCTTATTT